>NC_012865.1:900000-1073895 GCF_000026945.1 Candida dubliniensis CD36
CTTATTTTTTGTTAATTTGATTATCATCAAGTATTGCGTATCATCCTCATCCTCCTTATCATCCTTATCACTGCCAGATCATCATTATTATAGGATAATCTCCCCCCCCCCCTTTACTTTTAATCTTTATCTTTATCTTTATTTTTATCTTGTCTTGTCTTGTCTTGCCTTTCTCTCTCTTTCTCTTTCTCTCTCTTTTATAACCTTTCAAATACTTTTATCGTTATTGTAATTGTAATTGTTATTGTTAGGAGTCCTTCCCTTCCTCCCTCCCCCCCTTTTATTCATTATACATTAGTATTCTATTATTACTTCTACTACTACTACTACTACTACTATTATTATTATTATTATTATTATACATATAATATTTACAAATTATTATTATTATTATTATTATTATTATTTCTTTTGTTAGTTTGTTTGTTTGTTTAGCTGATTGATTGATTGATTGATTGATTTATTTATTTATCAGGAATTAACATTTCTTCTTACTATATATACGTCATATATATATAAACAGTTAAATCTAGAGTGTGTGGACTTGGCTTGTTTTTGAAAGAATAGAAGTCTTTCTTCCTCTTCCTCCCTCCTCCACCTAACTATTATATATATATATATATATGTATTATACAATCAGTTATTTTAAATGATTAAAGTATTTAGGATATATTTACCAGATATCAACTTATGGTTAATAGTTTCTTCACTGGTTCTTCTTGTTGTTGTTATGGTTATTGTTATTGTAAGTTCTTAAACTTTCCTTTCCAATCTTTCTTGTTCTTCCCTTATAAGGTAATCAAGGGTAAGTTTTTAAATATAATATCTTTGATTTGATTTGAATTGACCACCCTGTCTCATATATATATGTATATGTATATATATGTATATATATATATATACATGTTTGAATTTTATGAACCCTTCCCTGGGCTTTTTTTTTTTTTTTTGAACCCTTCATAAGTTACCTTGAAATATATATTATTTCTTATATTACTTTTGTTTTTCCTTAATAAATTATAACCCCATTCTTATAAAATAAAATAATGAAACATTAAAGTTATTAGGTAATAGGAAAAAAAACTTATATAATTATTTAATTTACATTAAAAAAATGGTAAAACTTGATATAATACTTTTAATCTAGTGGTAATTATTGGTTATTGGTTATTGGTTATTGGTTAAATTGGTTAAATTGGTTAAATTGGTTATTGGTTGTTGCTACCAATTGTGATAATGTTACACGACTTGAGACCCAAAAAAAAAATGAAAAATTGTTATGTGTGTGAATGTAGTAGAGTCGTGTGAGATAACGAAATCTTCTTTGAGAGCAAAACAACAAATCAACAAATCAACAATCTTCTTTAATCAGACCATAAGAAGAATTGAATATATATTTCCATTTATTATCAACCTCCATATATATATATAGTGTTAGTATTACTATACTATATTATGTTGGTATTTATTGGTGGGTCAACATTAACATTAACATTAACATTAACATTACTGTAGTATATATATATTCAATTATTTCTTCAGTTTATCAAAAAGAAACAACAATCCATAGATTAATAAAACAAGTTAAGTTAAGTTAAGTTAAGTTAATAAAAGTCAATATTATTAGAGTTATGGGACGTGCTACAATAAGATCAGGATCTATTAATTTATTAAACACCATAATTGGTGCTGGTATACTTGCCATGCCTTATGGATTGAAAAATAATGGATTATTATTTGGTTGTATATTAATTATATGGTCATCATTAACTTCATCAATGGGACTTTATTTACAAAATAAAGTTGCTAAATATACTGATCAACGAGGTTCAGTATCATATTTTAGTTTATCACAATTAACTTATCCTAATTTAAGTATTTTATTTGATAGTGCTATTCTGATTAAATGTTTTGGAGTTGGAGTAAGTTATCTTGTTGTTATTGGTGATTTAATGCCGAAAATTGTTGAAAGTATTGCGGGTAAAAATGTCCCATTAGATTCAATATTAATGGCTCGTAATTTTTGGATTACTATATTTATGATAATTATTGTCACTCCTTTATCATATTTGAAAAAATTGGATTCTTTAAAATATACTAGTATTTTAGCATTATTTTCAGTGGGTTATTTGATTTGTCTTGTTGTTGCCCATTATTTTTCTACTACTCCCACCTTTGCTTCATCTTCAGATATAGTTTATCATTATATTGGTCCAATATCTTTAAAATCTACATTAAGTTCATTCCCAATATTTGTTTTCGCTTATACTTGTCATCAAAATATGTTTGCTATAATAAATGAATTAAAACCAAATGATACCGACGGTTCACAAACTAGACAATCAAATTTAATCATTCGTAATTCAATTTCAATTGCTTGTTTATCTTATTTAATCGTGGGGGTTTTTGGGTATTTAACTTTTGGTAATTCAGTAAATGCTAATATTATTACTATGTATTCTCCAAATTCAATTTCTTCATTAATTGGAAGATTATGTATTGTTATTATGGTTAGTTTATCCTTCCCTTTACAATGTCATCCTTGTCGTGGATCAATTAATCACGTGATATATTTTTGCACCCATGGAGTACAACAATCGAAATTTCGAACTGCCACTGCCACTGCCACTGCTACTGCTACTGGTGGTAGTAATAACAACAACAACAATAATAGAGATCAACATGGATATACTTCTTTAAGTTCTGATATTGAAAGTTTACAAAGTATTGGTAATGATACAACCATTGGTGATGGCAATGACGCCAATGAATCATTTATATCTACTACCCCAGTAGAAGGAGCTCAAGATACTGATGGTCATGATCCAATTATTGTTCCTATGACAACAAAGAAATTTTATATAATTACTACAGTGATTGTTATATTATCATATCTTGTGGCAATTTCAGTAACTTCATTAGCTCATGTATTAGCATTTGTTGGATCTACTGGTTCAACATCAATTTCGTTTATATTACCAGGATTATTTGGTTATTTGTTAATTAAACCTGAATCTGAATCTGAATCTGAACCCCATGGTTCATTAAATAATTTAGAAAAATTTTGTAAATATGGTGGATTATTTTTAGCAATTTGGGGGGTATTAGTTATGATTGTTTGTTTAAGTGCTACAATCTTTTTAGGTGCCACTCATTAAAAGTTAGATTTATTCTTGATTAGATATATAATTTAATTTACTATAGCATTAATAATATGTACGTATATACATACATACATACATACATACAAAAATTATTTATTAACAATTATTAGATTATTCAAAATTTGTTTATCAAATACTTTAAGATCATTACTAATTTGTTCTCTAAATGATTTATTATTATTGTTGTTATTAATTTCACCTCGTTGATGAATTATTCTTCCAGTAAATTCAATATTCTTAGGATTTACATTAGATTGATTATTTACAAAATTATTAATATCAATTTCTCCACAAATTAATAATTTATAATCATATTTGAAATTATAATATTTAATGGTAAATTCAAGATATTTCTTCCCTTCCTTTTCCTCTTCTTCTTCTTTTTCATTGTTGTGAACAAATTTCAATTCAATGGGAAATTTTAATGAAACATAATATAAATCAGAATCTAATTTCTTTAACCAATGCCAATTTCGACAAAATAATTGAAATTTATCAATTATATTTAATTCTTGTTGTTTCTCTCCATCAATTATAATTTGATCGAATACCCCGATTAATGAAGATTTATTTTTGAAATTATTTTGTTCCATAGTATACATTATTTTATTATTAATAAAATCAAATTGACAAATAATTGAATCATCAAATAAAAAAGATATTTTATGACCTCTATCTTCTTGTTCTTGTTCTTGTTCTTGTTGTTGTTGTTCTTTTTGGGTGGTTTTTAAATATTTCAAATTTGTTAAATTTTGTAAAAATTGATATTTCCTTAAAATTAATTTAATTTCCAAATTATCATATTTTCGAATTTGATTAAATTCATTTTGTAAATTATTTAATTGAATTTGTAATAATGATTTTTTTTCATTACTATCATGTAAATTTTTTTTAATAGTTGATAATTGTAATAATTTAATTTCAATTTCTTTATTAATTTCAACAATATCTTGTTTCCTTTTAGCAACATCTAATTGTAATTTATTTAATTCAATTGGTGGGATTCGTTTAATTTCATTTTTCAATCTTATTAATTCATTAAATTTATTATTCAATATGTTTAAATATATTCGACATTTATCATATAATTCATTTAATCGATTTATATCTTCAATTAATAATTGTTTATCATTAATTAATGAATTTATTTCTTCATTTAATTTATCAATTAAATTTTCTATTAATTGATTTCTCCAATCATACCAAGTTTTTTTACTTTTCAATCGAGCAAAATCTCGAATTAATTGAATTTTTAAATTAATTAATAATTTGGTTTTATCATCCATTGAATAATATTTTTTAAATAATATAGGATTATTTATGATAACAGTTTTTTCATATTCATTATATAATTCTCGTCCTTGAATGATTTTTTTATTTAATTCATGACAACAAAATTCATATAATTCCAATAATTCTAAATTTGGTTTAGCTTTAATATAGTCATGCAAACTAGGGGTTAATTCAATAGAATTGGTTATACTTAATCGGGGTATAGAATTAAGATCCAATTCTAAATCATCATAAAATTGTACTCTAATATCACTTAAAAATTTCGATAATGAAACAGGTATATAATTTGGATCATCTTCATCAAATGAATCATCCTCATCGTCTTCCTCAGATGATTCTTCTTTTTCTTCTTGTGGTTCAGTCTTTCCTTCTTCTCTTTCGTCTTCTTCATTAATATCATCTTGAGTTATCTCAGCAAGTGGAATAGTAGTCGTTGTCACTCTTTCTTCAATCCCTGATGTATTGATTTCATCATCATGTGATATATTGGAAGTTGTTTGAGTAAGATCCATTGGTTGAGACACTTCACCTAAATCAGATTCTTTTCCTGTGGTGATTTTAGAATCAATTTGAGTAAGTTCCATTGGTTGTGATAATGATTCATCTGGTAAATTATTACTTGTAGGTATTGATTCTTCCAATGGTTGTGAGATTGAGTTGGTGTCTTCATTTGAATCTAATATTTTCATGGGAATGGTTTGTGTTAATTCCATAGCATCATTCTCCGTAATTTCATTCTCCCTTATTTTTCCTTCTTCATTTGGTTGTATTTCTTGTGCAATGGCAATGGCATTGGCATCTACTTCATCAATTCCAGTTTCATTATCATCTTGATTCTCCTTATCATTGCGAGGACAAACAAACAGTTGAATTTCTGTCAAATCCATAGCAAAAGATAATTCTCCATTATCAAATCCATCACCTCTAGGAATCTCAGGAATTGGTCCATTATAATCAATCTTTTTATAATCAACAATAGTAAGATCCATATGTTCGGAAAAATCATTAGACGATATATTGCTAGGTTTGTTCTCTTCCCTATTATCATTATCAATTATTTGATGATCTAATTCATTTTCTTCTTCTGGCTCTGTATTGACAACATCATCGATTACTTGTTCTTTCACCTCTGGTTTATTTTCTGAACCATGTTGTTCTATACCACCCTCCAATTCTTGTTCTTCAATAACTTCTTGAAGAACTGGTTTCTCAATACTTGATCGGGTGATATTCTCAAAAGTTTGAGTCAATTCCATTGGCTGAGTATCATCAACATTTTGAGGATCCTTATTTTCACTATGAGCATTATCTTGTACTGAATTTTGATTTTGATTCGCACTTTGACGAATATGTGATAATACATTTGTAACATCCATCGTAATATCTTCATCGTCATTATTTTGATCATCTACATTGGTCTCCTTGGGAGAACTATATTCAATTTTTCGAGGCATTCCTTCTGTCAATTCCATATCTTCCTCCTCCTCCTCTTCTTCTTCTTCTACGACTACTACCCTATGGTACTGTTGATCTGTGCTTGCTTTGCCATCATCAATTACGGGAGGAATGTATTCTGGTACACCAACACTCGTTAATTCCATAGTCTGTTCTTCATGATCTCGTCGGTCGTTGTTGTTGACGTCTATAACATGATCTTCTTCCTCTTGTTCATCTTCATCAGAACTATCAACAAGCATTTTTTCTCCATAGGTATCATCACCCTGTTCTTGTTCATGTTCTTCTTCTTCTTCTTCGTGCTCATCTTGTTCATTTATATTATTCATACCATTGTTATTATCATTATTATTATGGTGATAGTTTTCCAGATTTAAATCATTACCAGAAGATTCTCCATAATCTTGATAAGTAATCCCAATATCAGTCTTACGTCGTTTATTATTAGGATTCTCAACATAATCAATCTTATGTAATGTGACTTCACGAGCAAATGAAACGCGTCGATTATTATTATTGTTGTTGTTGTTGTTTTGATTTAAATTTATTGAAATTCTTGATTCATCAGTTTTGTTACTATTGTTGTTATTACTATTATCTCCACGAAGTATTGGGACGGTATGATTTTGATTATCCTTTAATATACTTTTTGCCATATTTTGTGTTTTGCTGATGTTTGTAAGTTGTACTTTATTAGATTGTTTCCCTAAATGAATGATAATAAACAGTTATGACACTTGATATTTCTAAATTCTTATAAAGATTATATGGAAGTATTAGTTAAATGTTATAAAGATGTTGTATACCATATCAATTCAATTAACTGATTCATAGTTTGTAGTTTGTAGTTTGTAGTTTGTTGTGGTTTTGTTTTTGTTTTTGTGTTTTTGATTTTGGAAATTCTTCATGTGTGGTATATGTGGCGCTACCAAATAATTAACAATAATCAGTTGAACAATCCAACTCTTCTTCTATTTCAACAGCTATATGTCATTGATGTTGATATTACTTTATGTGATATATGAATAGAGCATTGCTAACAATATTTGGCAATCCAATGCTATTTATTTCCAATATTTTGAGTAGAATTGTCTATTGAAAATCCATATAGCCTTTTATAATCCCAAAGGCAAACGAAATTATACACAATTGCTTGCACTGAAAAGTTTAGAAAATAAGCTATAGTGACGTCTGTCTATAGGTTAGGTAGTGATAATCTGTTTACTTTTGTTGCCAAAAAAGCATCATCAATATAACATGTAATTCCAGATAATCCAACCCTTTGTTGAATTCATTGTCAGCTGTTACCATTCTTAATTATTGAACAATAAATGTGTATTACAATATACTTAGTTACGAACAATGTATTAACAAATAAAATATACCTAATAAAAATTGGGCATGCTAAAAAAAAAAACAAAAAACAATCCATGTGGTATAACAAACCTCTCCTAAAGATTGATGAAAAAAATAAAAAATTTAGCAATGCAATTTACCAAAACCGAAAATGAAAATAATACTCTGAAGAAATCACACAAATGAAAAGAAACAAATAATCCTAAACCAGAAATAAGCTCTGGAATCACTAATAGAATAAAGAAATAGCAGTAAGCAACACATACAACCAGGTTGAATGTTGAGTAATAGAACCAGAACCATCAAATGTAGAAGCTAAAGGCGTGGTGATTAAGGAACTTGTAGTCTGTTGACTTAATGTAGTCGCTTGAGAGGCTGTGGTGTCAACTCCTTGGCTACTGGTACCCACAGGTGCTCCACCTGTATTAGGTGGTGATTGATTACCTGGTTCATTATTTCCACCTTGAGTATTAGTGGTAGCTGCAGATCCATGGGAATTACCACCAGTTGTATCATGACCCTTTGTAGTAGCACCATTACCTGTATCTGGAATAGCAGCTGTGGCAGTTCCAGTAGCATGTGGAGTAACAATCTTAGTTGAACTTCTTGATCCTGTATTGATACCAGTTTCACGTGACGGGTTAACTACAGAACCAGGTTTACCTACCAATGGGGTACCTGTTGTCAAAGCAGGATTTGGATTTATCAGAACACCAATAGCTCCACTCTCAGTCACCGTATGGGACACAATAGTCGTTGTCCTAGCAATATCAGTCGATTTAGTGTCTGGAATATCTGGTGATCCAGGTACATTCTTGGTGGCTGGTGTTTCTGCAGATGGTGATTTAGGTGATGGTACACCATTATTTGGAGACCCAGGATTCGAGGGTGCAGTTGGTGATGGACCACCCGGTGTTACTATCTTGCTTGTAACAGAACCAGTAGAAGCTAACTCACCAGACTTTGGTTTATCCGTGCCATTATTGCCACCAATAACTGTTGTGGTTGTTGCCGTCGTTGTTGCAGTAGTTCTTACAACAGAACCTTGTGTAGCAGAAGATTGGCAACCATGTTCGTCATCACAGAAAGTTGTTGATATTGCCACACTTGTTTCACCACTTTCAAAAACAATCGAAGACGTGAATCTATCATCATTAGTAAACGTTATCTCATCACTGGAAAGTATATTCACTGATGATGACTGGGAACTAGGTAAGTTGGTAACCGTAGTGTTTACATAATGTGGACGAGAAAACGAGGAGACAATACTTATCGAGGCTGAAAATGAGGGAACAGATAATATTGAGAATGTGGACTCACTAGATTCATCACTTGGACTAGAACGGATTCGGATAATGACACTATTAGTGCCACCTGGTGGGGCAGTAATGGTTGTGGTAGTGTCGTAGGACTGTGACCAAAACTCAGTGGTAGTAATAGTTGGATTAGGTGGTTCCTTGATAATCACAGTTTCAGTTCCTCCCGGTGGAGCAGTAACAGTGCTAGTACTTGCGTATGACTGTGACCAGTATTCAGTAGTGGTAACCGTGTAATTTGGAGGTTCCTTGATGATTACGGTGTCAGTTCCACCTGGTGGACCAGTAACGGTTGTAGTACTTGCATAAGATTGTGACCAATACTCAGTGGTTGTGACTGTAAAATTTGGAGGCTCTCTGATTCTTACTGAGTTGGTACCTCCTGGTGGGGCGGTAATGGTGGTGGTGGTAGCATAGGATTCTGACCAATATTCAGTGGTAGTAACAGTTGGGTTTGGTGGTTCTCTAATGATAACAGTATCTGTACCACCTGGTGGACCAGTAACAGTGGTCGTAGTTGCATAAGACTGTGACCAGTATTTAGTTGTGGTAACCGTGTAGTTAGGTGGTTCCCTAATGATAACAGTATCAGTGCCACCTGGTGGACCAGTAACAGTGGTCGTAGTTGCATAAGACTGTGACCAGTATTCAGTTGTAGTTACTGTGTAATTAGGTGGTTCCCTAATGATAACAGTATCAGTGCCACCTGGAGGGGCAGTAACAGTGGTCGTAGTAGCAAACGATTGTGACCAATATTCAGTTGTAGTTACTGTGTAATTAGGTGGCTCCCTAATGATAACAGTGTCGGTGCCACCTGGAGGAGCGGTAACAGTGGTCGTAGTTGCATAAGACTGTGACCAGTATTCAGTTGTGGTAACCGTGTAGTTAGGTGGTTCCCTAATGATAACAGTGTCGGTGCCACCTGGAGGAGCGGTAACAGTGGTCGTAGTTGCATAAGACTGTGACCAGTATTCAGTTGTGGTAACCGTGTAGTTAGGTGGTTCCCTAATGATAACAGTATCAGTGCCACCTGGAGGAGCGGTAACAGTGGTCGTAGTTGCATAAGACTGTGACCAGTATTCAGTTGTAGTTACTGTGTAATTAGGTGGTTCCCTAATGATAACAGTATCAGTACCACCTGGAGGGGCAGTAACAGTGGTCGTAGTAGCATAAGACTGTGACCAGTATTCAGTTGTAGTTACTGTGTAATTTGGAGGTTCCCTAATAATCACAGTGTCGGTACCACCTGGAGGGGCAGTAACAGTGGTCGTAGTTGCATAAGACTGTGACCAGTATTCAGTTGTAGTTACTGTGTAATTAGGTGGTTCTCTAATAATCACAGTGTCAGTGCCACCTGGTGGGGCAGTAACAGTCGTTGTTGAAGCATATGACTGTGACCAGTATTCAGTAGTAGTAACTGTGTAATTAGGTGGCTCTCTGATAATCACAGTATCTGTACCACCTGGAGGAGCAGTAACAGTGGTGGTAGTAGCAAACGATTGTGACCAGTATTCAGTGGTTGTAACCGTGTAATTAGGTGGTTCCCTAATGATAACAGTATCTGTACCACCTGGTGGACCAGTAATAGTAGTAGTCGAAGCAAACGATTGTGACCAGTATTCAGTGGTTGTAACCGTGTAATTAGGTGGTTCCCTAATGATAACAGTATCAGTGCCACCTGGAGGGGCAGTAACAGTGGTCGTAGTTGCATAAGACTGTGACCAGTATTCAGTTGTAGTTACTGTGTAATTAGGTGGTTCCCTAATGATAACAGTATCTGTACCACCTGGTGGACCAGTAATAGTAGTAGTCGAAGCAAACGATTGTGACCAGTATTCAGTGGTTGTAACCGTGTAATTAGGTGGCTCTCTAATAATCACAGTGTCGGTACCACCCGGTGGTGCTGTAGCAGTCGTGGTTGTAGCATAGGATTGAGACCAGTACTCGGTTGTTGTCACAGTTGGGTTTGGAGGTTCTCCAATAAGGACAATATCGGTTCCACCTGGAGGGGCAGTAACAGTGGTGGTTGAAGCATATGACTGTGACCAGTACTCGGTTGTCGTAGCAGTTGGGTTTGGTGGTTCTCTAATTATCACAGTGTCTGTACCACCTGGAGGAGCGGTAACAGTGGTCGTAGTAGCAAACGATTGTGACCAGTATTCAGTGGTTGTAACCGTGTAATTAGGTGGTTCCCTAATGATAACAGTATCAGTGCCACCTGGAGGGGCGGTAACAGTGGTCGTAGTTGCATAAGACTGTGACCAGTATTCAGTTGTAGTTACTGTGTAATTAGGTGGTTCTCTAATAATCACAGTGTCGGTACCACCCGGTGGTGCTGTAGCAGTCGTGGTTGTAGCATAGGATTGAGACCAGTACTCGGTTGTTGTCACAGTTGGGTTTGGAGGTTCTCTAATTATCACAGTGTCTGTACCACCTGGAGGGGCAGTAACAGTGGTGGTAGTAGCAAACGATTGTGACCAGTATTCAGTGGTTGTAACCGTGTAATTAGGTGGTTCCCTAATGATAACAGTATCAGTGCCACCTGGAGGGGCGGTAACAGTGGTGGTAGTAGCAAACGATTGCGACCAGTATTCAGTTGTAGTTACTGTGTAATTAGGTGGCTCCCTAATGATCACAGTGTCAGTACCACCTGGAGGGGCGGTAACAGTGGTCGTAGTTGCATAAGACTGTGACCAGTATTCAGTTGTAGTTACTGTGTAATTAGGTGGTTCTCTAATAATCACAGTGTCAGTGCCACCTGGTGGGGCAGTAACAGTCGTTGTTGAAGCATATGACTGTGACCAGTATTCAGTAGTAGTAACTGTGTAATTAGGTGGCTCTCTGATAATCACAGTATCTGTACCACCTGGAGGAGCAGTAACAGTGGTGGTAGTAGCAAACGATTGTGACCAGTATTCAGTGGTTGTAACCGTGTAATTAGGTGGTTCCCTAATGATAACAGTATCTGTACCACCTGGTGGACCAGTAATAGTAGTAGTCGAAGCAAACGATTGTGACCAGTATTCAGTGGTTGTAACCGTGTAATTAGGTGGTTCCCTAATGATAACAGTATCTGTACCACCTGGTGGACCAGTAATAGTAGTAGTCGAAGCAAACGATTGTGACCAGTATTCAGTGGTTGTAACCGTGTAATTAGGTGGTTCCCTAATGATAACAGTATCAGTGCCACCTGGAGGGGCAGTAACAGTGGTGGTTGAAGCATATGACTGTGACCAGTACTCGGTTGTCGTAGCAGTTGGGTTTGGTGGTTCTCTAATTATCACAGTGTCAGTGCCACCTGGAGGGGCAGTAACAGTGGTGGTCGTGACAAAGGATTGAGACCAGTACTCGGTTGTTGTCACAGTTGGGTTTGGTGGTTCTCTAATTATCACAGTGTCTGTACCACCTGGAGGGGCAGTAACAGTGGTGGTCGTGACAAAGGATTGAGACCAGTACTCGGTTGTGGTGACAGTTGGGTTTGGTGGTTCCCTAATGATAATCGTATCAGTAGCACCTGGAGGGCCGGTGACTGTGGTAGTTGTTCCATAGGATTGCGACCAATATTCAGTAGTGGAGACTGTTGGGTTTGGCAGTGGAACTTGTACAACAACTGTATCGATTGAACCTGTTGGATTAGTTTGTGTTGTAGTAGTAGTGATTGTTCCTGTCCATTCACTAGTAACAGTTGTGGTAGTGTGATACGGAACATCAACAATAACAGTAGCAGTTTGTCCAATTGGTACAGTTTGGGTTCTGTAGGAAGTAGTCACACCAACATATGATGTTGTGATGGTGGTTGTTGGAATGGGTTGTAAAACAGCAATTGTTTTGGTTCTGTCAACATCGGAATTGAATGGTAAAGTAGTTACAGCAGTAGTACTATCTGTAACTGTGCTTGTTGTTACGACAATGGTAATACCTCTAGAACCAGCCTCGGCATTATCATAGCCAAGCCAATTATAACTAAAAGAAGCATCAACAGGGCGAGCACCAACGCAAGTATACTGATTTGTGTATTGCATAGTATATGAGGTGAGCGCAGAAATATAAGCATCAACAAATGGACGATATCCAGCAGGAACATTCTGATAGGTAACCAGAACACCCTTTGATGAACAACTTGTTGTATAAGAAAACGACTTCAGCTCTATTGGATAATTCCAATCATTCAAACCATTTGATATCCCCACATGAACAGTAGAACAATCAATAATGGCATCAGTACCAGCAGTTGAAAACCCCATTGTACCCGAAGAATAACCACTTGCACATCTTGGAGGGATAAAAATAGTTACTGATTTTGCAAGACTGGGTAAAATTCTTGAAAGTAAGATACGATCATTTGCATTCACATCTGATCTTTGGAAATTAGCAGTTGTAGAAAATGTAGTGTCACCATCGTTAAATGTAACAGTGTTTGTTCCTTCTTTAAAACATTGGGAACTTGTAATATCAACATCTGAACCTGATCCACCAATATTGAAGGACAATGGTAAAGTTACTGTTCCTAGGGCCTTAGTTTGAGAATTCAATGCATTACTAACAGTACATTTCAAACTTGAAAAAGTAGTAAACTCTTCTCCAGAATATAAATCACATGTAGCATAAGTACGACCATCAGCAACTAAATCAACTGAAGTTTGATCAGTAATAAATTTGAAAACACAAGGCATGTTCAATGTGAATGTGTCACCAGGACTAGCAACAGCTCCATCCAAAGTCCAACCGATAACAGCATTCCAAGTAGGAGTTGATGGACCTCTATACGGATAAGAAGCAGCATTGGTCCAAGTCAACGAATCAAAACTATGGAAAATGCCTGTAACTACCTTTGCAGTAGCAACTGATAAACAGATGCATAGCAACAAAAATTGTAAAAACATTTGAAATGGTTAATGATAAATAGTTGTCTAGTATTTTCTTTGAAAAGTGGAAATTATTGAAAAACAAGTTTGCCCAAAGTATCCCGTTATATATAGAATTTCCAGAAGGTTGATGAAAACATCATTTCTCCTCCTCCTCCCCCCTTCTCTCCTTGATTATTCTTTAGTAATTCAATTTCAGTATATTTTCAATAAAGAAAATTTCCAACAAGCAAAATCTGCAATACATGGTGTTTTTAAAAATAGCTCTGCATTACTTTTCACATTGTGTTTTCATGCGTTAACTGTTTTGTACAAAACAATGTCCTTAAACCATGTTGTCCAACCCCAAGAATTCTCATGCAACTTGTTTTCAGCAAGCTAGATGCAGCAGTAATAACAACAATAGCAGCAACGCCAACACCAGCTGTTCTTGTTTATTCTTGCTGTTTGGTAATTTCTTTCGAAAATGGGTCATTTGGATAACTAATTGAATAAAACAACCGCTCAATGGAAAACACCATTGAAACCAACTTCAAAATTTAAGCACAAACACCTTCATCGAATGTATCATTACCAATTCGTAATTGTGAAATGAGTTAGTCAGACATGTATATTGTAAAATATTATTAATTGATGGAGGTGGTGGTTAAGTGGTTATGTTGAACCGTGTAATGAATAGGACAGAGTGCAAGAATGTAAGGAAAATGAGAAAAGAAATCCGAAAGGCGTGTTAATTATTCAAATTTGTAAATGTACACTCTTACGATTGCAGATTTCATCTATTCATTGATTCACGTTAATAACAAGAATTGACTAACTTTTATTCTTGCATATTTATCATCATCTGCATTATTGTTATTATCAAGGCTGTTTTTTTGGTGCAGTGATGCTGACAGCAAAAGAATTGTTGTTGATATGAATTGCTTGAGAATATTATTATACATTCCAAGTTGTAATATAATACTTTCTAGTGACATATTATTACTTCTTACACATTCCAACGAGGTATATGGAGTTTCCAAATAAAGAGAAGCAAAGTAAAAAAAAGTCAGTTCCAACATAGAATACAAGCCAAACAATTAAACAATAATCCTCTGCAAAGTCCTTGTGGGCTCAAAATCATAACACAAACAGTCGTAAGAACTTTGTGTATATATATTGGTGGATTTATTCTTAAACAAAATTGGCAAAGTCTACCTTGTTTTATGGTGTTTCTCCATTTTCATTTTGTTGAGCCACATCATTCAAACAACAAGAAATTGAAAATGAATAGATAACACCAGGAGGTCATTTTTGAATTAAAAACAAACCAAAGCAAAGCAAAGCTAAGCCACACGTCTAGTAGTTTAGGATATTATCTCAAATGTGGAAGATATATGTGTGTTTAAATGGGGTTTTAAAAATATTATTATTATAAAGAGGCTTGATGAGATCTACTAAAACGGAACCTCAAAAACTTCCTTGGAAAATATTCAATAAAAGAATGATTATATGACATAACCACCTTTTATATCATTCAAGATATGATTAGAAGATTTATTTCTTTTTGTTTTTATTGTCTATTATTGTTTCTTTTTCTACTAAACCTTCACTGACTCAATTCTAAAAGATTGCTTTATGCATGTAAGAATTCTATTGTTTTCTTTATTTGGATATTGCTAGTGTCTTTCTTGTCATTCTTCTTCTCTTGTAATGGCGTTCTATAGTCCGATTTGAAATGGTTAGACAACATTAGTAGCTCGTATTTGCACTAATTAAGTATTTATAAAACCTATAGAGGCGGTAGGCGGAAAGGATGTCAAGGGTGGTATTTAAACCCGGATCCGAGCGCCATGGTAATACTCTACCAGTCCGGTAACGGATGTATGAGTCCGTTTGCACTGAATAAGATTGATTTAGTACAAGATCCTTTTTTTTGAGCTAAGACTTATGCATAATTTATGTACATTGAATGACAAAAAAAGAATAAATTTTAACAAAAGCAATCTTAAATTGAAGTTGATGATTTAGAAGTCTCTTTTTCTCGGATCACTTTTTGTAATCATGCGATGGGATTAACTACTAAAGTTCAATTTGTGATTGGATATTATCGTATCAATTATAGAATGATTATGTACTTGGAGAAGATTCTTATCCCCACTTATGAGGTATACAAAAACTGTCAAGGTTTAAATCAATTACAATATTAGTGTCAATCATATTCCTTTAATCATTTTCAGCAGTTTCTTTTCAACCATCTCTGATTAAATTATTACAATTATTGTTGATAACCTTTTCTAAGAGATGGGCAATAACTTTAATTAAATTTATAGTATGATATTAGATTAGTGAAAGTAAAGTATAAATTGTAAATAAACTACATTGAAGCTTATTGTTGTTGTTGTTGTTGTTGTTGTTGTTGTTGTTGTATTACTAGCAATAACTATCTCTCATCAATCGTATATACTCTAACTCCGTAAACGTGGTTTTGTGTAATAATTGTAAAAGGGTCGTGTAATTAGGTTACATGTCTTTTTTGCAGATGCAACAATAATTCAAGAACACCAATAATCATCATAACCCCCCACTTTCCACCCCCCCCCCCCCCTTTTCTTCTTATCATTCCCAAAGTCTTCTGTAAGATGTTTTAAACAAATTGTGTTTTCTTTAATTTCTTGAAAGTTACTAACTAACTAGTAAACTTTATTTAAGGGAGGAGGGGGGGGGGGCGGTATTTCAATCATCGAATGTTAGAAATTTTTTTTTTTTTGAATCAAAATTAATGCTAAAATGATTTGAATTAATTAACTAATTAAAGTTAATTGGGTTTCTTGGCTGATTAAACTGATAGACTGGTTGGTGTAAATTTAGAACGTTTTATACGTAAGAAAAATTGTTGAACCCACAAATTATAAACTGTCCTGTATTGTACTGACAATTATTCTTTATAGAAACTATCATATATAGTGGATAATTATTGTTTTTAAATATGCAATGCTATATTTGTTGACACTATCATACAACACACAATAAAAAAATCAGTTGGAAACAATAATTATATATCCAAAAAATAAGAAAATTGTATTAATTAGTAATAGAGAAAGGGTTGAACCCCATTCAAAAAGGATTCAAGTGTAAAGTGAAGTGAAATGAAATGAAATGAAATGTGAAGAGAATAATTGGTATATGCACGCACGACACAGGAAGAGGAAGAGGAGGAGGAGGAGGGAATCTGAAAATTGTTTATTGATAATTCAAAACTTATATAAACATCACAATCAATCAGTTGTAAAAGTTTTTCTTATTATCTTAATTAAAAAAAAAAGGAGTTACTGAAACATCAAATTTTATTTTAAGTAGAAGAAACTAGAAGAGATTAGGTTATTTTAGTTGCAATGAGAGGCCAAGATTTGGGACCAATATATATATAATTACATTCGAAGGGAATAGAGATCACCCCAAAGACTTAAACATTCAGTCACTGGGTTTATAATTATTCTGTACAACCACCACCATCGCCATCACCATCATAAACTTTTAATCTGGGTGAGGTAATGTAACACCTAACAATGTTTGTGATAGTTTCATTCTAAACAAAACAAAGAGGAAAGAAAAGAAAAGAAAAAAAAAAAGAAAAATACTAATTAAACCATGCTGAACTTTGATTATTTTGAATATTAAATGTCATTTGACATATTATCAAGATGTTATTTGAATACTTTGAAACAATTCAGGCTACTACTACCTGCAAGATCATTATCCTCAACAACAACAACAACAACAACAACAACAACCTCGCTACCCACTTCAAAGGAAAAGATCATATATAAATTGACTGATCAACAAGTGAAGAAATATTATTATCTAATAAAAATGATTGATCATCAACATCTGTATTTAATCAATGATAATACTGGTACTACTACTAGTACTACTACTACTTCTGGTGATTTGAAATTATTTGATAAGATAAATTCAGAATGGAAACATAAATCCCAATCAGATCGAAATAGATTAAAAGAAGCATTTGAAAATATTATTTATGATATGAATCAACATAAATCAATTGAAATCATTACTGATACTGATACTAATAACAACAAAAAAGATATTAAATGTCAAGAATTTCATATAATGCAATATAAATATAATCAAAATCAAGCTACTGGAGCTATATTTAGTAGGAAAAAATTATCTATAAATTCAATACTTAAATATTTCATTTATTCTGAAATTAATAACACATATGGAAATGGGAGTAAAATTTGTTTTTATGAACAAGATAATAATACAAAATTGAAAATTATTAATGAAATAAAACGGAAACGATGGGTTAAACTTTCATCTATACAAAAAAATGAACTTATGAAACAATATAATGATTTAATAATGAAAGGATATGAAATTGATGAAAAAAATGATTATCAATTAATTAAAATAAATCATGATAATTTTAATATAATGAGGAAAGTTGGAGAAGATGATTGTTTCCCTATTACTACTACTACTACTACTACAACCACAACAAAAGAGGGTGGTGGTGGTAATAAAGTGAAATATAACACTAAATGGCCAACTTTAATAATTAAACATAATTTAACTACAGGATATTGTAAAATTGATGGAGTATCATTATTAGATGGATGTGATTATTATTTATGGAAAAATTTATTTAATCAAAATATATATGATTATGAAAAATATCAAATTTTCAAACAAAAATGGATGGAATTAACTCCAATGGAACAATTTCAATATCAACAAGAATATACCAATATTTTGAAATCAGGTAAAATATTACTTTTTGGGGAATTACAATCAATTACACCAAAATTAATTGAAGAATCAAATGTTATAAAAATTAAATATTCATCAATATGGGGTGAACAATTTAAATCAATAACTTATAAAACTTGTAAAACTTGTAAAACTTCTAAAACTCCAATTAAATTAGATAATTTACGATTTTTAATTAATCAAACAGTTGGGAATATAATTATTATTGGAAAGAATAAAAATAACAACAAGAATTTTGATTATGCATGGAATTATTATTTTGCCAAAAGATTAAATCAATTACAATTGAATGGTATTACAAGAATAAATGCTATTAATGATAATCATCAATTAATAATAATTAAACAAGAATGGGAAAATATGACACAAGAAGAAAAATCAAAAATTGATATAGAATATGAAAATTTATTATTATCAGGTAAAGATTATTTAAATGGAGAAATAGTTACCATTAAGAAGAAATTATCATCAATGATGATGATGATGATGATGAAGAAGAAGAATAATAATCAAGGTATAAACTTAATTGATGAAATATTTGGACAAGATTTAGTTATTCCATCAAAATCAAGAAGAGGACCAGGTGGATATAAAGTGAAAACTTCAATACCAGTATTAATTGATCAAAAATCAGGTAAAGGGATATTATTAGATAAAATAGATTTAGTATATGCTTATAATTATTATTTTGGATTGAAATTAAACAAGTTGAAATTGGGTAATGATTATGATTGTGAAGGTAACCTTAATCGTAATCATCATACTGTGGATAATATTTCTCAAATTGAAAATCAATGGATTTTAATGCTGGAAAAAGATAAATTGAAATATAAATCCGATTATGAATCATTATTACGTGATGGGAAAGATATGTTACATGGAGAAATAGTTTCATTATGGGAGAAATTTTCTGCTAATAAAACTATATCATCAAAGAAAATAAGTGGTCAAGGATTGAAAAGGGCATTATTCCCCAAATCAAATATTGATTTTACCGTGAAATTGATATCAAATGATGATGATATTAATAAAGGAATTGATAAGAAATTTGTATTATTTGGAGAATTGAGTGATAATAAATTATATCAATATTATAAATATCATAGATTACAAGAAGAAAGTATTACTAATATGGAAAATCATTTACAAACTTTACAAGCAATTAAATCTGAATGGGATGAAATGAATGAACAAGATAAACAAGAAATACGAAAAGCTTATGAATTATTATTAATATCAGGTAAAGATATTAAAAATAATGAATTAATTGATATTGATATTGTTAGTTAATCTGGGGTGATATATAGTGTGAGGTAATTAATATATTTAAGACCCGGGTACAAATACCCTACCTTAACCTTCTTGCCGTCTACTACTTATATAGAGGCTTTGTATATATATATATATATATACTTAACGAGTGGAAGTCATTAGCCATTAGCCATTATTGTTAACCCCCCCCCTCCCCCCAACATACACAATGTATAGTGTGACAAGGTGTATAGCTATTACGTAATCCACACATAATGTTAAAGTGTGTGTGTATGTATGCCATTTCGGGTAATCGTTTCCGAAGTCCATATTTTCCTTCCTCGGTGTGTATTAACCACTTCACACGACAAAAAAGATCTTCCTCCTCTTCCTCCTCCTCCTCTTCCCCCACACCATAAACTTCCATCAACCAGTGCAGCAAGTACCAAACTTCCTTTCATCCATAAAATCACAAGCCAAAGAAAAAAAAAATTTCTTCTTCTTCTTCTTCTTCATTCAACAAACATAACATCAAATAAATTTAATTAGATTTCCCTTTCTTTCTTTCTTTCTTTCTTTCTATCTATCTTTAATTAATTAATTAATTAATAGTTGGATCATATTTATAATTGATTCAAATAATTCAAAAAGAAAAGTATCTTCCACCACCCCCCCTTCCCCTTACCTCCCTTACCTCCCTTCCCATTATGGTTGCTGATACATTAATTTATCATCCTACATTAAGTAAATTAATTAAATTTTGGGATTCTACTCCTAAAAGAGAGAAAACTTTTAGATTATTATCATATTTATCAAGATTTCTTGGTTATTATGCTTATAAAAAAGGTTATTCTAAAGAAACCATTGAATTATGGAGTAATTTAAAAGGTCATTTCACATTTATTAGAAAAGCCATGAGATTTTTTAAACCAATTAATCATTTACAATTAGCTTCTAAAGCTTATGATAATAAATTAATGGATCCAATTTTACAATTCACTACTATTATTAGAAATTTAGGTTATGCTGGTTATTTAACTATTGATGCCATTGTATTTTTCAAATTATTAGGAATTATTGATAAAAAAAAATATCCTAATTTAGGGAAATATGCTTCAAGATTTTGGTTAATTGGTTTAATTTCTGGGTTAATAAATTCTTTAAGAATTATTTATAGTTTGAATTCTTATGAAAATAATATTGAAAAACAAGGTGAAGAAATTAATGAAAAGGAAAAACAAGTTGATATTAATGCTATTAATCAAAAATTATATCAAGCTAAAAGAAAATTGATTTGGGATTCATTAGATACTTTTATTGCATTGAATTCTTTAGATATTTTACATTTCACTGAAGGTGATGTTGGTTTAGCTGGGGTTATAACTTCATTATTAGGTTTACAAGATTTATGGAAAGCTACTTGATTGTGTCCAAAGTTAGGGTGTTTTTACTGCTGATTATTTTGACAGTTGTGACTATATATTAAGTGATATCAGTGTTATTTTATTTAATTTGTTCAATTGGATTGAATTTATACAGATATTTATACATACATATATTTATACATACATATATTTATTTTGATATTATACAATTAACTGCTACTACTATTAGTGCTATTCTTATTGGGGTTAGAACATTCATAACCAATATCAAATCCTGCCCAATAATATTTTAGTAGAACATTGGTTAATTCTGTAGATAATTCTTCTACATTTGATTGGTTATTAATTAGTTGGATTATATTTGGAATATCATTATTCAAGTCTATTTCTGGAGTGGTTTGTTGTTGTTGTTGTTGTTGGGGTGTTGATGAAAATGAAGGTTTAATAGTATTATCTATTGGTAAATTATGATTAATACTATAAGATTCATATGATTCATACCACTTTGATTCAATCAACTGATCAATTGTCATACTTAGAGCATTAGTTATGGGAAGTAAATGGATGATGATAGATTAATAGAAGAAAGTCACTTGACCATTTTTGTAACTTCCCCTTTTGTTGTTCTTCACAGTAAATCTCATCTCTCATAATAAGTTTTTTTTTTTTTTTTCATTTTTTTTTTTTTTTTTTTTTTCACTTTTGACAACCAACCAACCAACCAACCAACCAATTTAATCAACCTTTTCCTTTCAATTAATCTTTATTTGATTCATTCCAGTACCACCACTACTATGACTAACGACTCACCAATAAAGGATCTTAGAATATATATTGGGAATATATCTCCTAAACTTAAAGAAAATGAACTGAGTTTACTCACAAGAATAGCTAAATATGGAACCATCAAATCATCATTAGAATTTCATACTAAACCTTTACAATTACATTATTTTGCTTATATAACTATATCTACTACTGATTCTAATTTTAATAATTTAAAGAAATCATTAAATGGAATTTTATTTATGGGGATGAAATTAATTATTTCTTTAGCTAAACCCAATTATTTACAAAGATGGAAGAAATCAAATTCCAAATCCAAATCCAAATCAAAATCAAAATCAAAAAATAATAATTTTAAACAATTGGAACAATTACGTCGAGATAAAATTGTTGAATCTCGATTAGAAAAAATTCAAGAATATAAAACAAATTATCCTATTAATAATTTCACTTCAAATTTAATCACTTCATATAATGCTGGATTTAATCAATCAGAAATTTCTCTTCTGGAACATACATTAAATAATAGTTCTGGTAATACCAAAAATCCTCCACCAAAACAACGATTAATTGGATCAAAATCATATGGAGCATTAACTAAACCGAAAAAATTCAATGAAAATCGATTTTTATATCGATCAGGTAAAGGTATAATTATAAGAGGAGTTCATCGTAAAACTCCAAGACTGAATTTAAAATTAAAACAACAAACTTTAAGAATTTTAATTAATGGAGAATTGAAAACATTTAAAAATTATAAAACAAAATTATGGGGGTTTGAAAAAAATAAAACCATAAGAGATTTAACTTGGAGATTTATTAATGGTGAATGGAGATCAGGTGATGATCATATAATTGAAAAAGTTACATGTGGAATATCTGGAGAACAAGCAAAAAATTATGGTAAAGATAATCCTATAATAGATGAAGATAAACACAATGGTAGTGATAGTGCCAGTGCCAGTGCCAGTGCTAGTGCTAGTAATAATAGGGAAGAAATTGATAAAAATAAATCTATATTGGCATCAATGTTTGATTCGTACGATTTTGATAAACCAATAGAATTAGCAGTAACTGGAAATGATGCTACTACTAATGCAGCAGCAGTAGCAGCAGAAGAAAGTGAAAGTGAAATTGAAATAGATTCTAAAGGTAGAAAGAAAGCAAAACATTACGATTATGAAATTGAAGGGAAAATATCTGAAGATGAATATGAAGATGTTGAACAGTTTAATAAAATTGATATTCAATCTGCTAATCAAATTATTGAAAATTATAAACAATCATCAAATATTGTTCCTATTAAAGAAACATATTATGATGAAGATGATGAAGGTAATGAAATTGAATTAGATGAATTTAACAACAAATATACTACTGAAGCAATTAAAAACAAATATGATAAAGATCATAAAGAAGAGGAAGAGGAAGAGGAAGAGGAAGAAGAGGAATTTATTCCAACTTTTGGTGGTGCTCATAAAACCAATGTTAATAATACTGAAACTTTAAGAGCATTATTTAACCCAACCACAATTGAAACTATACAACCAACATCATCAACAGAAAATAGTACATCATTTAAACTTGGTTTACAAGATGATGATGAAGATATTGATACAGATAAACAATTGGATAATATTAAACAACAAGAATTATACAAAACATTACAACAACAACAACGTCAAAAACAAGAACAAGAACAACAGCAACAAGAAGAAATCAATAATCAACAAAAATTTGGTTTATTTTGGTGTCATTTTGATTCACCATTTTTATCTACTCAATCACAATTTAGTAAATTAGGATTAACTGGTGGTGGTGGTAGTGGTGGTGGTAATAATGGGAAAATAAAATTACCTGGCGAAGAACAAGACGAACAACCAAAAGAAGATAATGATGAGGAAGAATCATTATATGAAAAATGGTTTTGGAGTATGAGAGGAGAGATTTCTCGGGAATGTAAACGTCGTAAACGTGATTTATTAAGAACTATCCGTAAAAAGAACAAGAAAAATTGATAAAATAATAATACAATCTTAAGTAAATAATTTATATTGTAAGACCATATATATATATAAACATATACCTAGCTTCTATTACAACTACTAGTGTTAGTGCCAGGCTAACCAATATAATATAAACCAGCGCTACCAATACATCCTTAGGTCGTGTATCGAAAAGGAAACCAAAATCCAAAAAACTTTAAAAAACTTAAAAAAAAAAAAAAAAAGAGAATTTCCCATCATCAACAAGTTTAAATTGATTCATTAGATTCATTGGATTCATTCTTATACTCTTTGAATATATTTCTGTTTGATGGCAATTATACAAGAATCATCCAAAGAAGTAGATAATACTTCAGAAAAACACCCAAACAATAAAGTTGTTGATGTTACCAATGAAAAAGTGCCCCCTGAATTACCTGAATTAACATTATCAAATGTATTAGATGACATTAAACAAGGTATAATTGCTTTTCTTATAAATCCAAAAGTTACCATTATTGTTTATCCAATAATTATATGTTTAAGTTCAATAATTACTAAACTTGTAATTAATAAAATCCCTTATACAGAAATTGATTTTATTACTTATATGCAACAAATTGAATTAATTAATAATAAAGGGATAATTAAATATAGTGAAATTAAAGGAGATTCAGGACCAATTGTATATCCTGGAGGTTTTGTTCAAATTTATCAATTTATTCAATGGCTTATTAGCAGTAGCACTACTGAAAATGGTGGTGGTGGTGAGTTGGTGTTGTCTTTTGATATTAGAGAAGCACAATATATTTTCAGTTATTTATTTACCATTAGTATAATTTTCAATTGTTTGATTTATATTAATTTAATTAATATTCCACCATGGACAATATATTTATTCTTATTGAGTAAACGATTGATATCAATTTATGTTTTACGATTATTTAATGATTGTTGGACAACATTATCTATTTTAGGAGTGATTTTAATATTACAACAAGCAGCAGCAGCAACTACTTCCACTACCGAAAATTGGTTAAGATATTTATTGGTATTATTGGCAGGAGATTTATATAGTATTGCCATATCGATAAAAATGAATGCATTATTATATTTCCCTGGATTCATTATTATTATTTATTTTTTATTGGATGAAAATTTAATGAAATCAATTAGTGTATTAATAGTAATGATTTTTATACAAATTATTATGGGATGGCAATTTTTATTACCATTAGAAATTTTCAATAAAAATGATGAAATTAAAAAAATGGCATCAATTATTAGATGGGATTATATTAATAATGCTTTTAATTTTAAAAGAAAATTCTTATATGAATGGACAATAAATTGGAAATTTTTATCAATTGAAATATTTTCATCAAATGGTTTTGCTAAATTATTATTATTATTACATGGATTTATTCTTTTAATATTTATATTCACAAGATTTTTAAATTCTCGTATTATTGGTGGTAAATCAATTACAAATTTAATTTATCAAATTTTATTTTCATCACCATTTTCTTCTCACCACCATCAAAATTCAAATTTAATTAAAAATCCTCAATCTGGTCCACAATTAATATTCATTATAATGTCAATTACCAATTTAATTGGTGTTTTATTTTCAAGATCTTTACATTATCAATTTTTAAGTTGGTATGCTTGGTCATTACCAGGATTATTATATTTAAATTTCCCAATTTATTTAGCTTTACCAATTTGGTTTATTCATGAATGGTGTTGGAATGTTTTCCCAAGTAATTCAATTAGTTCAAGTATATTAGTTGGTATTTTATCATTAATTATTGGTGCAACTTGGTGGAATTTTGATTATTGGTTCCCACCAACAATTAATTCATTATCTACTACATCTAATGAAACCAATATCAATAAAAACAAACAAGAATAAAGAAAAGATTTATATTATTTGATAACAACAACCTTACATGGTAAAACTTTTCTATAAACAAACAATGCTTACCAATAGTATATAATATAATATAATATAATCTTGAATATTTAAATAAAACAAAAATTAACGTAATAATAGAACAAATGATATATAGTATAAATTAATAATAATAATAATAATAATAATAATATAATTTAACATAATATAATTCAATTAATAATTAATAAATCAACCGAAACTTTAAAATTCAAAATGACCAAAAAGGAATAAAGGAATAAAGGAATAAGAATAAATACAAATACAAAAAAATAAAAAAAAAAAAAAATCAACAAAACAAATACAAAAAGAATCATTTAAAGAAAACGAAAAACGAAAAATAAACGAAAACTCAAAGGATTATAACAATGTGGATAAAAACCCCAATAGGAAAGGTTGAGGGGTCTAATAAATTAATAAAAACTCTTAATATTAATCTTAATCTCCATTTTCAATTGGATCTGCAGCCCAATTCATTCCCATGAAATTATCATCATCAGTACCACCAGTACCACCACCTGAACCTGAACCAGTGCCAGTAATATCTCCACCTGGTCCAGTAGTTGTCCAAATATCATCAAGACTATCAATATTAAAATTAATATCAAATCCATGAGTCGAATCACCAAATACCAGATTATTGACACCAATTCCTGAACCACCACTTACACTAAGATTATTACTACCATTTGAAAGATGATGATTACGATCACTATTGTTGTCGTCATTGTTTTGGTGGTGATGGTGGTGATGTTGTTGTTGTTGTTGTGTAGTATCTAATAAATGAACATCAAATGGATCATTGTTAAATGTATTGGACATAGAAGTGGCTTGAGTTGGTGCCATCGGTGGATTCAAATCTAGATCTTGATCTTGTAATGAAGTTGAAGACTCTTTTTTCATAGATAATACTCCATTATCTTCTTCTTTGATTATAGGATCCAAGTTCTTAGAATTACTATTAATTTTAGGTTGTTTCTTTGGTGAATTACCATTACTATTTTCATTATTATCATTCAATTTACCTGATTTACGCTTCTTTTTAGTGGTTTCACCACTAATTGGTTCAGAACGAGGTGTCAATGGTTGGAAATCTTTCTTACCCATACTTGGAGTATTAGAACCTGGACGTTGCTGTTGTTGCTTGTCTTGTAATTGACGCATTTGATCTGCCGGTTGTGGTTGCTTTTGCTCCGTGCCAGCACTAGGAGGTTGTGATATGATTGGGGTTGTTTGTCCAGATGCTTTATTACTTCCTGCTATAGAAGCATTTGAATTGCCCTTTTTACTCTTTTTATTAGTAGATTCTTTCTTTGATTTCTTATTACTCATTGCTGGTGATGACTTATTACCTAATGCAGGTGAATTGTTAGATGTTGCCGGTGAGGGCTTTTGATTGAATTGTCCTTGTCCTTGAGATCCATTGGCAATTGTTGCTGATGTTGGTGGTGGTGGCGGCGGATGGAAAGTTGCTGGTGTTGGTTGCTGTTGATTAGGAGGAAGTTGATTGGAATATTGATTTTGATTTTGATTTTGATTTTGACCAGCAAACATCATTCCATTAGTCAATGGATTAGGATCGGAATTAACAGAGTTTCTAGCAAATTCTAATCTCTCTTTATTTTGTCTTTCTAATAACATTAATTGATTCTGATAATCTCGTAGAGCATTATTGTTTCTGCCACTACTATTACTACTATTACCATTCGACATTTGACCATTCTTTTTCATTCCTTGAGATCCAACCAGTTTATTCATATGTTTCTGTTGCTGTTGTTGATTCTGGAAATTGTGTTGAGCTTGGGTCTGACCTTGCTGCGAAGGATGTGGATGTGGCAGTGGGGCAGGTGCAGCATTTTGTTGTGGAGTTGGTTGTTGATTTGATCTTGTACCAACTGGAGAATTATTCTTCAGAGATGAATCACCCATTGCTGATACTAAATTGTTTTGCAATTGATTCTGTTGTTGCTGCTGTTGTTGCTGCTGAGCAACCAATGCTGCTTGTTGACGCAAATTGTTCATTTGATTTTGTGCTTGTTGTTGGAAAGTGGTTTTAGGTTGTTGCTGTTGCTGTTGTTGTTGTTGTTGTTGTTGTTGCAAAAATAGTTGTTGTTGCAAATTCAAATTATTAGGCCCACCACCCACAGCATTCATCATTTGTTGTTGTTGTTGAGGATCTAAACCATTCATAGGGATTTGTTGTCTTTGTGCTGCTATTGCTTGTTGTTTCATCATCATTGCCATTCTTTGTTGTTGTTCAATTGAAGGCTGATTTTGACCATTTGGCATTTGCGCAAATTGTTGGTTCATAGGGAACATTTGTTGTTGTGGATTTTGATTTGGTGGCATATTGATAGGGAAATTAGCACTAGTTGCTGAACCTGGAGGTTGAGGGGTTTGTCCGGGTCCTTGAGGTTGACCTTGATGCTGTGGTGGGAATTGATGTTGTTGGTTTTGCATACCACTAGCAGCAACACCAATTCCTCTTTGTTGGAAAGGCTGTCCTTGTCCTTGTCCTTGCTGTCCCTGTTGTTGTTGAAAATGTTGTTGTTGTTGTTGCTGCTGCACAAGTGGAAATTGAGTCAAAATATGTTTTTGAGCTTCTTGAATTCGAAGATAATCATGATAAAGTTTATTGTTAGGGTTATTGTTACTATTACCATCTCCATATCTGACTTGAAATAAATCAAAGAAAACTTGCCACCATTCTAATAAAAATCCTTGAGAACAATCCATCAAGGGAGGAATTGATGGTAAATTAGGACTTTCTTTAGAAAATGCTTTTGCAGTATCTTGAAATTGATGTTTAACCAAAAAATCCAAAATTAACGAATTCAAAACTTGTTTAGTTGTGTTGGGAACCATAAGATTGGATGATGAAGGAGTTGCTGTTGTTGTTGTTGTTGATGTCGGTTCATTCTCTGGTAGTACTTGTTTATGATTCATTGCCAGCAATAATTGAAGTATTGAAGTTATGAGTTATATAGATGTATGTATGTATATGAAGATAATAATGAAAATTCTCTTTAAAAGGAAAACAAAACAAAACAAAACAAAAAAAAAAAAAGGCAGGGCAGCAAAAATATAGCAGATTCAATGAAAAGATTTATGTAGGAATGAAAAATGTCAAATAGATATATAAAGTAGTATTGTTGTTATTGTTCTTTTTTTGGGAAAGGGGGTTACTTTTCAAAATATGAGAAATGAATGCAGTTTGATATTGTTATTGATAAAAGTAGTCAAGATTAGCCAGTATTAGATAGCAGTAGTTGATCTGTCAGTAAACGGAGGGACTGGTGGGGAGGAGATTCTTTTTGTTTAGTTAAGTTTGGGGATGAATATCTTCAAGATTGGTAGAAAAACTCTGATCTAAGTATAAGAATAAATGAAATTTCTTATATATTGAAATGATTAAACTTGAATAGAATGTGATGGAGGATAGGATGAGTAATGATGGTTGATATAGATTGGGTGGTTGGTAAGAAAGATTTGAGTAGTTTCACTTTTTTTTTTTTTTTGAGTTGGAATAATTTTTCGTTCCCTTTTTTTTTTTGTTTTGTTCGCTCTTTTTCGCTTTTTCTTTTTTTTTTTTTTTTGCTTGATTGTCTTTCTGTCTGGTTGTCTCTCAGATTTGGACTGTCCTTTCTGCTGCTAGTTGCTTTCTTTTTGAAGGTGATATATCAAGCAAAAACTTTTGAAAAAGAATAAGTATTCTTCTTTTCTATCTTATTCTAACAAAGGGGGATTGCAGGTTGAAAGGGGATTGATAGATTGATACAAAGAAAGAAAGAGAGAGTGCAAAGGGTGTGTGTTGTAAAAAGTGAAAATATAAATTTTGGAATCTTAAAATTTAAAAACTGTCGATTGTTTTTGTTGTCTGTTGTTGTCTGTTGTTGTATGTGGTTGTTGTTGAAGGACAGCCGACACAAAGACCAGAATTTAGAATTGTTTTGTTTTTTTGTGTCTGTCAGGTCATTGAGGCTGTTTGATTGGTTGGGCTTTTTGGTTGAATTGTTTTTCTTTTTTCTCCTTTCTCTCTCTCCTTCTGGTTTTTAATACATATACACACACTCACACACTCACTCACCCTAGATATGAATCTATTTAATCTTTAAATTTAGTTTAGTTTTTAGAATTGGATTTGATTAAGAACTACATTTGATAGGTGGGGCAGAGGGTTTCTTTCTTTTGCTTTTTTCCTTGGATTGGATTGGATGTGAAGAATGAGCTACACGTGTGTGTTTGTGTTTGTGTTTGTTGTACATAGTTAAGGAACAAGGGTTTATTTCTATTGTAGTTGTGATGCTACTGCTACAAACGCTACCACTGTATTTACAGCCACTCAGGCAGATGTGGAAACCCCTAGGGAACTTCCACCTACTCAAGTTACGGCTCATCCAACCACCGCCTACACAAACGACGAAATAACGTCCAACTCAACGGTTTCTACCGAAGACGCTTCATCTCAAGATTTTGAGCAAGCTTTTGAAACCAAAGCTCCACAACTGCTTGCCAGTCAAGCCACAATCTCAAACCCACATCCAGAAACTCCCTCAGAAGAGGTCGAGCCGGAAGAACAATTATATGAGGACAATGAGTACATTGAAACTCATGACTATTTCGAACCTCCAGAATTCTATAATTCACTGGAGGATATTGACTACTCCATGGAGGAAGAAAACTCCGACGAGGACAACCACATGTCGCTCGATCCGGTTTCTGAAAATAAAATCGAAGAGGTCAAAAAAGATAATGATGATGATGATGATCAATACTAATCATCTTAAAATTACATCCCTTAACTATGAGAGAACAACGAACATCAAAGGATTACAACAACTTATTGCAAACAACGACATTACACTTCTTCAAGAAGTCGGGCAAACAACATCAATGATGCTTGATTCAATTAGGCTTTCTCTAACAATTATCTACTCAATTCGCACAGCCATTGTCATTCATCATAAAATCGACGGCCCTATCAAAGTCACTAACAAACACACATTAGATTTAGACGATCCACTGGTCCCTTGAGTTAGTGACGCCTTTATCAAAGTCAACAACAAGAAAAGATATCACATTATCCATGTATATTACCCTTCAAGCGCGTTTGCCAAACAAAGAATTTTAATAAGAGATATCTTCTTCCGACTCAAAAACAATACCACTCCAATTATCATGGGTCGGGACTTCAACCATATCCTCAACTTTGAGCTAGACCGGCAATTCCAAGGTATGATAAACTCCGCTGAAAAAAAAACAACAACAACAAAAGAATCATTATTAAGGAATAAACAACTCCAGTTGTTAAATGCCTACCGATACTTTGAACCAAAAAAATCAAATTACACAAAATCCAATCTGCTTAACAATAGGAGAATTGACAGGTTCCATATCTCGGAGAGCCTTTCAAACCAATTCCTTTGTTTAGATCAAAACAAAGACCAACTTATCATATCAACACATGACAGAATCACAATAAGACTCAAATTCATTAACAAGCAAACCAATCATGGGATATGGGGGGGCGGTGAGTTCATCATGAAGGACCAACCATATTCAACACCCCCCTTCATCCCACCCCCACATTAATCTCAAATCGAGTGGCAATATGATCGCCAGTGGAGGATTGAAAGATAACTATGAGAAGGGTTATTGGCTTTCTTTTTTTCTTGCTGATTATTATTATTAAGCTTGTATATTTGATAGGGAAGAGTTTTTAACAGTAGCCCTCTTATGTATGTGTGTGGCACGTTCTTCCCCCCTTAATCACATTACATGTGACATGTGTTTATTTTATATCTCTAATTGCTTATACTTATATTTATATAGTTTTATAAACGTCTTTATTCTGGCCGGTTGTTTTATGTCAACTTGATCCTTCTTTTTTTGGCAGATACCTAAGGCGGGGAAGAGAAATATGAAGCTGCAGAGAAGCCCGATTTTCTACAACAACAAAACCACCTTTGAAATTGTTAAAACAATCTTCAAAGTGAGATAGGTTTGAAACTACACGTATTGTACGTAGCAGTTGTAGTTGTAGTTGTAGTGGTAGTGGTAATATATAGTATTGTTAAAGAACAAACTAAGGCGAGGAAAGGGAGGGCAGAAGAGAATTGACCGAATGAATGTAGCCACGCAAGCAAGGCAGGAAAGAGGAAGGAGGGGAAGAAATTCAAATACTGATACAGACACAGACACGGTCGTGTATAAAAGTTAAAAGTCTCTTTCTCTTATATACAATATGACAGACACAAGTCAATTTTTATTTTTTTCTTGTCTGGCTGCCTGTCTGCCGCCCGTCATTAATTTTATTTTAACCATTTGGGCACGCCTCCGCCTTGAAGATTTTAAAACAATCTCAACTATCACCATCATCATCCTCAACACAACAACAAGTAATACCACTACCAGTACTGGTATCAGTAGTGGACCAGAAGAAGAAGAAGAAGAATATTAAATTATAATGACTTTCATACTTCAATCTTTTTCTATAAATACGCGATATAAATGGTGTGACGGGACAACTATCACGCTATTCTAAATTGAAGTATTAAATCTATGCATGTCTTGCATTTATCTATCTCATATGCAAGCTTCATTTCAACAAGTACATTTGCGGCGTTATTTTAGCATTTCTACTCCTACTCATCATCACTCAAAAGATCTTTATATCTCTATCTCTTACTTTTTACTTCATATGTATACTCCTTTTATTGACAAAACAATATGACTTCTTCTTAATGATTAGATTGGATTAAAATATTCTTTGGCCAGACCGTATATATTTGAATTTCTATTAGTAGATTTCAATTCCAATTTCTACATTGAACATTTCAAGAATGCTTAAATAATGACATTGCTAGTACTACTACTACTACTACTACTACTACTATCAGTACTACTAATAGTGAACTTTGATGTGTCTCTGTTTGTTTATCAAAATCAAAAAAAAAAAAAAACAAAAAAAAATTCTACCAATAATATTAATTTACATACAGACAAAAGTACACCTCACTACATCACCTCTTATTCTTTTGTTTGATTTCTAAATCTTTAGTTGCATGTAGTTTAATAATATTTGGATAATCGGGTCTATTACCCATATATCCTAATGACCAATCATAACTAACGGCATAAGCAAATATAGTACCAGTTTTATTAAATGCCGTGGCAGATATTGTTCCAGGTAATTCAGGAAATGATTTTAATCGTTGTTTAGCATCTTTATCCCAAAAACAAAATGTTCCATCTGATCCAGCAGTACTAAATGTACCATATATAGGATGAAATGATATGGCATTAACTGAATATGCATGAGATTCATTGGCATTAGAACTACTAGTAGTTCTTAATCCTCCACTTACACCAGTACCACTGCCAGTAGTAGTATTAGTGGTACCAGTTGTAGTATTTCCACCGGATTTTCTATGACATTTAAATGAAAAGCCAAATTTTTTTTGTTCATTTTCAGTAATATATTGTATAGCACATCTACCTTCAATAGATCCAATAGCAAATCCATTTGCTTGAGGATAACAAGAAACACAACGAGTTTGCCATTTCAATGGAGATTGAGAACTTTTAAAAATTTGTTGAGGATTATTTAAATCAATTATACTAATATGTCTATCAGCACATCCAACAACTAATAATTTTTGAGAATTATCCATTGAATAAACTCTTTCGGGTAAATTAATTGTTGAAACTGGTTGAGGTGATCTCATATCCCAATATTTCAATGTTTTATCCCATGATCCACTAGCAACAATTTGAGTATTATTAGGACCACATTCAACATATCTAACTGATTTAACCGCAGAATCATGTTGACCAATTTGTTGAGATTGTTGAGTAGTTAAATCAAATATTTTCACTTGATTATCTGCTCCTCCTGATATAATTTTTAATCCATCAATTGACCATCGAGAACTGAAAACTGGTGCTTCATGTTCATACATGGCTCGTCCCATATTATTTCCTGAATTAGGATCAATTTCATAAATTCGAACTTTTTTATCCCAACTGGCAACTGCCAATAAATCTTGTTGAGGTGAAAATGAAAGATCTTCAATTGAATCTTCTGGAGGATTATTTATGGTTATATCATTTAATAATTCTTGACCAGTAACAGCACTTGATGTTCCTGTAGTCGATGTTCCAGTTGATGAATTACCCAAGAATGACATTATCAATTATACTTCACAAATAGTTCCCTATGATTATATTAATTACTTTTTTTTTTCTTAGTTATATACTATAATCAATTGAAATGAAATGAGATGGGAGATAGATGGATGGATGGATGGATGATTTTAACTATTGGATTGTTTTTTTTTTTTTTTCTTTTTTAATTTTGTTGATAAATTTTTTTTCTTCAAACTTTTCCTCCCTCCCCCCCTCTACAAGATTTGTTTTTACACAGACTATAGATCAAACATGAATGGACTTGATAGAGGTACAAGTACCACTTCCTCATCATCCTCTCCCTCGCATAGTATAACTTATTCAACTGATGAAATTCCAATATTAACGTATACCAACAATAACAACAAGAACAACAACCTTCATAATCAAGAAATTCATAAACCTCTTGATCATTGTCAATATGAAGAAAATACTTTTATTGATTGGTGTAAAGAATCAATTCTAATATCAAGAAATCCATTAATTTATCAAAATAATAATAAATGGATTATATTAATTTTATCAGCAATTTTATTAGGTTATTTAACTTCAGCTATTGATTTAATTCAAGTATCATTAAATGATTTTAAAAAAGGAATATGTTTTAGTTCTAAAGATTCTTGGACTTTATTAAATCCTTATATGACTTGTCCTATGGATGATTGGTATAATTGGAATCAAATTTTTTTTTCAAAAAATATAAATAATCCCTTGATTAAATTTATAATTAATTTCCCAATTTATTTAATTTTAGCCATTGGGTTTAGTTTAATAGCAGGATATTTAACTTTAACTTATAATCGATCATCATCATCATACAATAATAACTATATGATTCGTCAATCGGGGATCCCTGAGATTAAATTAATTATATCAGGATTTAATTTAAAAATTGATCAATATTTAGGATTTAAAACTTTGATTTTGAAAAGTATTGCCTTGATATTTGTTGTTAGTTCTGGATTATGGTTAGGTAAAGAAGGTCCATTAGTTCATATATCATGTTGTGTTTTCAATATCATTTATGAAATCATTACTAAACATTATAGCAATAATCAAAATGAAGCCATTAGAAGAGAATTATTAACTGCGGCTACTGCTACAGGTATTTCAGTAGCATTTAATTCTCCTATTGGTGGAGTATTATTTGTTTTAGAAAGTATGCCTAGTTATTTTATCCCAACCAAAATCATGTGGAATTCATTTGTTTCCGCTACAGTAGCAACAATTATTTTAACAGGATTTAAAATATTCACTGATGGAAGAAATTTTAATGAACAAGTTTTATTTCAAGTCAATTTTGGTAATTTTAGTTGGTTATTTATTGAAATTATTCCATTTATAACGTTAGGAATATTGGGAGGTATTTATGGTCATTATTTTATTAAATTTAATACAAAATTTTCTAAATTACAATTTCGAAATTTAATACGACATCGATTATGTAATTTTTTGCAAATTGATTATAAATATGGTTCAATTTTAGAAATTTTATTAATTGTTATAATTACCACAATTATAAATTTCCCATTTGAAATATCAAAATTACCTTTAAATGCATTATTGAATTTATTATTTAAAAGTTGTACTAAAGACAATGATAATTCAACAACAACAACCACAACTAGTAAAGATTTTATATGTCAAGATTCTAATGTCAGAGCATTATTTAAATTATTATATATTATGATTGAAGGGTTTTGGTTAACTTGTTATACATTTGGATTGGATTTACCAGGAGGAATTTTAATGCCAAGTTTAGTAATGGGAGCCATGACAGGAAGATTTTTAGGAATAATCACTCAATCTATACAACTGAAATTTAATTGGGAAAGTTTAGCAACTTGTACTGCTGATTCATGTGTTGTATCACCAAGTTCTTATGCAGTTATTGGTGCTGCTTCATTTATGACGGGGATAACCAAATTAACAATGTCAGTTGTAGTAATAATGTTTGAAATGACCGGGGCTGTTACTTATGTTTTACCAATTATGGGTGGAGTAATGACATCGAAATTTGTTAGTGATTGGTTGACTCCTAATAATATTTATGATACTTGGCTTGAAAATAATTTCAACAAGCAAAAACCTAGCGACGAAAGTGATATTACAACTATTAATAATCAATTGATAAATCAAGGCAAGGGGACAGGATTAATATCATTTCAAAATTTAACTAGTACGATAAAATCAAAATTACCCAATATTAATATTGCTTCATCAATGATCCCATTATTAGAAGTTAAATGTTTATGTTTAATACCTAATCAAGAACAAGAAAATTTTACTTTAAATTCATTAAACTCATTTATTAATAATGATTCTCATGAAGGTTATCCCATGATTATAAATTATAATAATCCTATTATAGTTGGTTATATTCCTAAATCACAATTATTAAATCAATTATTTTTATCATTATCAAATCGATCCATTGATCCTAATTCACCCATTTCATTTCAAATCACCCACAACCAAAGTAGTATTGATATTCCTGAACTAATACAACAACAATTATTATTATTATTATCACAACGAAAACAAGGTGTTCAAATTAATGTTCAACCAATACAATCAACATTGATTATTAATGAAAAAACTCCAATGTTATTAATTATTGAAATGTTTGAAAAATTACATTTAAATAATTTGATAATTGTTAATAGTGAAAATGAAACTTTAATGAAAGGATTTATTGATCGATTTATATTAAATGATTTAATAATTGATAAATTTGAAAAATTGGTTGATAAATTGAATGATTATCAAATAATTCAACAATTTGATATAGAAGAAAATATCGGAAGAGTTGAAATGACAGAATTTGATTATAATGATAATGATAATGATGATGATGATGATGAAGTAACAAGAATTGATAGGAAATCCATTGAATTGATTACATAGATGATTTCATATATGTTATGTATTATATTAAGCAAGGTATTGTGTGTTTACTCTTCTATTTTAATTGACTCAATCATTCAAATTATAGATTTAAAAATGATCAACTGTATAAGTCATTACGAATTTAAACCCAACCAATTAACCCAATTAACCCAATTGGTTATTATTGCCAAATAGTAATAATATTCAAATCATTTTCGCATCAATTTGAACCCAAAAAGAAATTGTTAACATTTTTAAATCAAAAAATTCAAGCAAAGTTTACTAACCATTACAGTTATATTTAAAAATAGAATGGGTTTGTAACTTTTGAAAGAAAAATAAAAAAAAAAAAAAGAAATAGAACACAACTTGTTTAAAACTCCTTCCAGAAGACTTTGGGAATAACAGGAAGGGTTATCATTGGTATTCTGGTTGTTCTCTAGTTGGTAGTTGTTGCTGTTGATTGTTGCATCTGCAAAAAAAAAAAAGGAAGTGACAAAATTACACGACTTTTTCTTTCTTGTTTTCTTGCAATTATAACACAAAACCATTTCTACAATTGGTAGCTATTTATAGCTAGTAATATTGCAACAACAACAACAACAACAACAACAACTATAAACTCCAATAATGAACTTCAAAGCAATTTAATTACTGAACTATACTTGAATATATCTAACATATGATTATACTAATCATTCATATCTTAAAAATGAACATCAACAATAGTAGTAATAATTTAGTTAGAGATAAACCCAGAAAAAACTTGCCAAAAAATGAATAAAGGAACGGTACTTGAAATTCACCAATAAACATCTGGATAATGATTTAGACCTTGAGAATTTTCGGAAGTCTTACATAAATGGGAATAAGAATCTTTTTAAAGTATGTAACGAGTAAATACAATCCACGACGATAACCTACAACTCTAATAGTTTATACTGTGAGTACATCATATGATTACAAGGATTAATCTGATTAAAAAAAAATCCTACATCATAAATTTCACGTTATATCCACTTTTGTCAAAATTTATTCTCCTTTTGGTCAATTAATGTACATAAGGGTTATGCATTAGTCTTAGCTAAAAGTAAAAAAAAAAAGGATTTGACTATAGAACGCAATTACAAGAGAAGAAGAATAACAAGAAAGACACAAACAATAGAATTCTTACATGCATAAAGCAATCTTTTAGAATGGAGTCAGTGAAGGTTTAGTAGAAAAAGAAACAATAATAGACAATAAAAACGAAAAGAAATAAATCTTCTAATCATATCTTGAATGATATAAAAGGTGGTTCTGTCATATAATCATTCTTTTATTGAATATTTTCCAAGGAAGTTTTTGAGGTTCCGTTTTAGTAGATCTCATCAAGCCTCTTTACAATAATAATATTTTTAAAACCCCATTTAAACACACATATATCTCCCACATTTGAGATAATATCCTAAACTGTCAAAAGTTTGGCTTTAAATGATTTATCTTGCTTTTAATTTAGAAGTGATCTCTTGATTTTATCTATTGATTTTCAATTTCTTATTGTTTGAATGATGTGGCTCAACAAAATGAAAATGGAGAAACACCATAAAACACGGTAGAAGTTGCCAAATTTTGTTTAAGAATAAATCCACCAATATGTATACACAAAGTTCTTACGAATGTTTGTGTTATGATTTTGAGCCCATAAGGACTTTGCAGAGGATTATTGTTTAATTGGTTGGCTTGTATTCTATGTTGGAACTGACTTTTTTTTACTTTGCTTCTCTTTATTTGGAAACTCCATATACCTCGTTGGAATATATAAGAAGTACTAATATGTCACTAGAAAGTATTATATTACAACTTGGAATGTATAATAATATCTTCAAGCAATTCATATCAACAACAATTCTTTTGCTATCAGCATCACTGCACCAAAAAAACAGCCTTGATAATAACAATAATGCAGATGATGATAAATATGCAAGAATAAAAGTTAGTCAATTCTTGTTATTAACGTGAATGAATGAATAGATGAAATCTGCAATCGTAAGAGTGTAGGTGAAGGTGAAATGCATAAAAAATTAACAAATCTGAACAATCAACACGCCTTTGACCTCTTTTTTTTTTTATTATTTCTTGCACGTTCTTTTCTAATTCACCATTACGTTCTAACATTAGCCCCAATTGATAGTATTTTACAGCATACATACTGAACTAACTTAATTCATGTTTACAAATTGGTAATTCTATACTCGATAATGGCGTATCCGCTTAAATTTTAAAATTGGTTTTAATGATGTTTGCATTGTGAGGTTGTTTTTATTTTGTCAGTTTTTTTATCCAAATAAGTTATTTCAAAAAAAGAAATTATCAAACAACAAAGACAGATGGACAAAAACATCTGGTGTTGACGCTAGTTCTTTTTCTTTAATTTACTGAATGCAAGTTGATATTTAAGCTGCATGAAAGTTCTTGGGATTAGAGATAAGATGATTTAAATATATTGTTTCCACAGAACAATTGACGCATGAAAATTTCAATATAAAAAGTTATGCAGAGTTGTATTTGAAGACACCATGTGTTGCAGATTTTGATTACTGGAAATTTGCTGCATTGGCTAGGTTATCAAATTGAATTGCAAAAGAATAATTAGGGAGGGGAGGTTGAAACAATCTTATGGATACTCTATATAAGGAGGTACTTTGGGCAAGGTTGTTTTGTTTTTATAACTTCTATTTTCCTTTCATGATTTTAACGAAATACTAAACAACTATCTATCACTGAATATTTCAAATGTTTTTACGATTTTTGTTGCTATGCATCTGTTTATCAGTTGCTGGTGCAAAGGTAATTACGGGTATTTTCAATAGTTTTGATTCATTGACTTGGACCAATGCTGCTAGATACCCGTTTAAGGGACCCGGATACCCAACTTGGAATGCTGTTTTAGGTTGGTCTTTAGATGGAACTGTTGCTAGCCCAGGTGACACCTTTACTTTGATCATGCCTTGTGTATTCAAATTTATTACTAATCAAACATCTGTTGATTTGATTGCTGATGGGGCAGACTATGCTACATGCCAGTTCCATGCAGGTGAAGAATTTACAACCTTTTCATCCTTGACGTGTACTGTGAGCAGTGCTTTGAACCCATCTATTAAGGCTCTTGGTACAGTTACTTTACCCATCTCATTTAACGTAGGTGGAACAGGATCATCGGTTGACTTAGAAAATTCCAAGTGCTTTACTGCTGGTACCAACACGGTCACATTCACTGATGGGAATAACAAAATTTCAACTACTGTTGAGTTCAATAAAACCACAGTTGATCCAAGTGGATACTTGACTTCCGCCAGACGTATTCCAAGTCTCAATCAAGTTACATCTCTTTATATGGCCCCACAATGTGTGAATGGTTACACTTCTGGTATAATGGGAATTTCGAGTAATAGCGGCATTGATATTGACTGTTCAACTGTTCATGTTGGGATTTCAAAAGGAGTGAATGATTGGAATTTTCCAGTATCATACGATTCATTTAGTTACAAGAAAACTTGCTCACCTACTGGTATTTCTATCACATATGAAAATATCCCTGCAGGTTATCGTCCATTTATTGACGCTTACATTTCTGCTTCAGGAGTTAAACTGTACGCTTTGTCATATGCTAATAATTATACTTGTGTTGATAGCAGCTTTCAAAATAAACCATTTACTATAAGATGGACCGGATACAATAGTAGCGAAGCTGGTTCCGACGGTGTTGTCATTGTGGTAACAACCAGAACAGTTACAGATAGTACTACTGCTGTGACTACTTTACCATTCAATTCCGATGTTGACAAAACTAAAACAATTGAAATTTTGCAACCCATTCCAACAACTACCATCACAACATCATATGTTGGTGTGACTACTTCCTATAGAACCCAAACTGTACCTATTGGACAAACTGCTACTGTTATTGTTGATGTTCCATATCATACTACAACTACTGTTACTAGTAAATGGACAGGAACAATCACTACTACTGCGATTCGTACCAATCCAACAGGTTCAATCGATACAGTTGTTGTACAAGTTCCACTGCCAAACCCAACAGTCTCCACTACTGAATATTGGTCGCAATCCTATGGAACAACTACCACAGTCACCGCACCTCCAGGTGCTACTGATACGATTATCATTAGGGAACCACCAAACCCAACTGTCACCACAACCGAGTACTGGTCTCAATCCTTTGCCACGACCACCACTGTTACTGCCCCTCCAGGTGGCACTGACACTGTGATAATTAGAGAACCACCAAACCCAACTGCTACGACAACCGAGTACTGGTCTCAATCGTTTGCTACTACCACTACAGTTACTGCTCCTCCAGGTGGTACTGACACTGTGATAATTAGAGAACCACCAAACCCAACTGCTACGACAACCGAGTACTGGTCTCAATCCTTTGCCACGACCACCACTGTTACTGCCCCTCCAGGTGGCACTGATACTGTTATCATTAGGGAACCACCTAATTACACGGTTACAACCACTGAATACTGGTCACAATCGTTTGCTTCGACTACTACTATTACTGGTCCACCAGGTGGTACAGATACTGTGATTATTAGGGAACCACCTAATTACACAGTTACTACTACTGAATACTGGTCACAGTCATATGCTTCAACAACGACTGTTACTGCCCCACCAGGTGGCACTGACACTGTGATAATTAGAGAACCACCAAACCCAACTGTGACAACAACCGAGTACTGGTCTCAATCGTTTGCTACTACCACTACAGTTACTGCTCCTCCAGGTGGTACAGATACTGTGATAATTAGAGAACCACCGAATTTGACAGTTTCAACCACTGAATATTGGTCACAATCGTTTGCTACTACGACCACTGTTACCGCTCCTCCAGGTGGTACAGATACTGTGATAATTAGAGAACCACCGAATTTGACAGTTTCAACCACTGAATATTGGTCACAATCGTTTGCTACTACGACCACTGTTACCGCTCCTCCAGGTGGTACAGATACTGTGATAATTAGAGAACCTCCAAACCCGACTGCTACGACAACCGAGTACTGGTCTCAATCTTTTGCTACTACCACTACAGTTACTGCTCCTCCAGGTGGCACTGATACTATTATCATTAGGGAGCCACCTAATTACACGGTTACAACCACTGAATACTGGTCACAATCGTTTGCTACTACCACCACTGTTACTGCCCCTCCAGGTGGAACCGATATTGTCCTTATTGGAGAACCACCAAAATTCACGTTGACTACTACTCAATATTGGTCACAGTCTTATGCTACAACCACGACTGCTACAGCACCACCGGGTGGTACCGACACTGTGATTATTAGGGAACCTCCAAATTACACAGTAACTACAACTGAATACTGGTCACAGTCTTATGCTACTACGACCACTGTTACTGCCCCTCCAGGTGGTACTGATACTGTTATCATTAGGGAACCACCTAATTACACAGTAACTACAACTGAATACTGGTCACAGTCTTATGCAACTACGACCACTGTTACCGCTCCTCCAGGTGGCACTGATACTGTTATCATTAGGGAACCACCTAACTACACGGTTACCACAACTGAATACTGGTCACAGTCTTATGCAACTACGACCACTGTTACCGCTCCTCCAGGTGGCACCGACACTGTTATCATTAGGGAACCACCTAATTACACAGTAACTACAACTGAATACTGGTCTCAATCCTATGCCACGACCACTACTGTTACCGCCCCTCCAGGTGGTACTGACACTGTGATCATTAGGGAGCCACCTAATTACACAGTAACTACAACTGAATACTGGTCGCAATCGTTTGCTACTACCACCACTGTTACCGCCCCTCCAGGTGGCACTGATACTGTTATCATTAGGGAACCACCTAATTACACGGTTACAACCACTGAATACTGGTCACAATCGTTTGCTACTACCACCACTGTTACTGCCCCTCCAGGTGGTACAGACACTGTGATAATTAGAGAACCTCCAAACCCAACTGTGACAACAACCGAGTACTGGTCTCAATCCTATGCTACAACCACGACTGCTACAGCACCACCGGGTGGTACCGACACTGTGATTATTAGAGAACCACCTAATTACACAGTAACTACAACTGAATACTGGTCACAGTCTTATGCAACTACGACCACTGTTACCGCCCCTCCAGGTGGCACTGATACTGTTATCATTAGGGAACCACCTAATTACACGGTTACAACCACTGAATACTGGTCACAATCGTTTGCTACTACGACCACTGTTACCGCTCCTCCAGGTGGTACAGACACTGTGATAATTAGAGAACCACCAAACCCAACTGCTACGACAACCGAGTACTGGTCACAGTCATATGCTTCAACCACCACTGTTACTGCCCCTCCAGGTGGTACAGATACTGTGATTATTAGAGAGCCACCTAATTACACGGTTACAACCACTGAATACTGGTCACAGTCGTTTGCTACTACCACCACTGTTACTGCCCCTCCAGGTGGAACCGATATTGTCCTTATTGGAGAACCTCCAAACCCAACTGTGACAACAACCGAGTACTGGTCTCAATCCTATGCTACAACCACGACTGCTACAGCACCACCGGGTGGTACCGACACTGTGATTATTAGAGAGCCACCTAATTACACGGTTACAACCACTGAATACTGGTCACAATCGTTTGCTACTACGACCACTGTTACCGCTCCTCCAGGTGGTACAGACACTGTGATAATTAGAGAACCACCAAACCCAACTGCTACGACAACCGAGTACTGGTCACAGTCATATGCTTCAACCACCACTGTTACTGCCCCTCCAGGTGGTACAGATACTGTGATTATTAGAGAGCCACCTAATTACACGGTTACAACCACTGAATACTGGTCACAATCGTTTGCTTCGACTACTACTATTACTGGTCCACCAGGTGGAACCGATATTGTCCTTATTGGAGAACCACCAAAATTCACGTTGACTACTACTCAATATTGGTCACAGTCTTATGCTACAACCACGACTGCTACAGCACCACCGGGTGGTACCGACACTGTGATTATTAGAGAACCACCTAATTACACAGTAACTACAACTGAATACTGGTCACAATCGTTTGCTACTACGACCACTGTTACTGCCCCTCCAGGTGGTACAGACACTGTGATAATTAGAGAACCTCCAAACCCAACTGTGACAACAACCGAGTACTGGTCTCAATCCTATGCTACAACCACGACTGCTACAGCACCACCGGGTGGTACCGACACTGTGATTATTAGAGAGCCACCTAATTACACGGTTACAACCACTGAATACTGGTCACAATCGTTTGCTACTACGACCACTGTTACCGCTCCTCCAGGTGGTACAGACACTGTGATAATTAGAGAACCACCAAACCCAACTGCTACGACAACCGAGTACTGGTCACAGTCATATGCTTCAACCACCACTGTTACTGCCCCTCCAGGTGGTACAGATACTGTGATTATTAGAGAGCCACCTAATTACACGGTTACAACCACTGAATACTGGTCTCATTCGTTTGCTTCTACTACCACTGTTACTGGTCCACCAGGTGGAACTGATATTGTCCTTATTAGGGAACCACCTAATTACACAGTAACTACAACTGAATACTGGTCACAGTCTTATGCAACTACGACCACTGTTACCGCTCCTCCAGGTGGTACTGACACTGTGATTATTAGGGAACCACCTAACTACACGGTTACCACAACTGAATACTGGTCTCAGTCGTTTGCTTCTACTACCACTGTTACTGCCCCTCCAGGTGGTACTGACACTGTGATTATTAGAGAACCTCCAAATTTGACAGTTACCACAACTGAATACTGGTCACAGTCTTATGCAACTACTACTACAGTTACTGGTCCACCAGGTGGAACTGATATTGTCCTTATTAGGGAACCACCTAATTACACAGTAACTACAACTGAATACTGGTCACAGTCTTATGCAACTACGACCACTGTTACTGCCCCTCCAGGTGGCACTGATACTGTTATCATTAGGGAACCACCTAATTACACGGTTACAACCACTGAATACTGGTCACAATCGTTTGCTTCGACTACTACTATTACTGGTCCACCAGGTGGTACAGATACTGTTATCATTAGGGAACCACCTAATTACACGGTTACAACCACTGAATACTGGTCACAATCGTTTGCTACTACCACCACTGTTACTGCTCCTCCAGGTGGTACAGATACTGTGATTATCAGAGAGCCACCTAATTACACAGTTACTACTACTGAATACTGGTCACAGTCATATGCTTCAACAACGACTGTTACTGCCCCACCAGGTGGCACTGACACTGTGATTATTAGAGAACCACCTAATTACACAGTAACTACAACTGAATACTGGTCACAGTCTTATGCAACTACGACCACTGTTACTGCCCCTCCAGGTGGTACCGACACTGTGATTATTAGGGAACCTCCAAATTACACAGTAACTACAACTGAATACTGGTCACAGTCTTATGCTACTACGACCACTGTTACTGCCCCTCCAGGTGGTACTGATACTGTTATCATTAGGGAACCACCTAATTACACAGTAACTACAACTGAATACTGGTCACAGTCTTATGCAACTACGACCACTGTTACCGCTCCTCCAGGTGGCACTGATACTGTTATCATTAGGGAACCACCTAACTACACGGTTACCACAACTGAATACTGGTCACAGTCTTATGCAACTACGACCACTGTTACCGCTCCTCCAGGTGGCACCGACACTGTTATCATTAGGGAACCACCTAACTACACGGTTACCACAACTGAATACTGGTCACAGTCTTATGCAACTACGACCACTGTTACCGCTCCTCCAGGTGGCACCGACACTGTTATCATTAGGGAGCCACCTAATTACACAGTAACTACAACTGAATATTGGTCACAATCGTTTGCTACTACGACCACTGTTACTGCCCCTCCAGGTGGCACTGATACTGTTATCATTAGGGAACCACCTAATTACACAGTAACTACAACTGAATACTGGTCACAGTCTTATGCAACTACGACCACTGTTACTGGTCCACCAGGTGGCACTGATACTGTTATCATTAGGGAACCACCTAACTACACGGTTACCACAACTAAATACTGGTCACAGTCTTATGCAACTACGACCACTGTTACTGGTCCACCAGGTGGTACAGATACTGTTATCATTAGAGAACCACCAAACCCAACTGTTACTACCACTGAATATTGGTCAGAATCCTATGCTACCACCACCACCATTACCGCCCCACCAGGAGGTACCAACTCAGTAAGAATCAGAGAGCCTCCAAATTTTACAGTCACAACCACTGAGTATTGGTCACAATCTTATGCAAGTACTACAACCGTTACTGGTCCACCAGGTGGAACTGACACCGTAATCATCAAGGAACCTCCAAATTACACGGTTACCACTACTGAATACTGGTCACAGTCATACGCAAGTACTAGCACTGTTACTGCTCCACCGGGAGGAACTGAAACTGTGATTATCAAGGAACCACCTAATCCAACTATTACTACCACTGAGTTTTGGTCACAGTCCTACGACACTACCACAACCATTACTGCCCCACCAGGTGGCACTAATAGTGTCATTATCCGAATCCGTTCTAGTCCAAGTGATGAATCTAGTGAGTCCACATTCTCAATATTATCTGTTCCCTCATTTTCAGCCTCGATAAGTATTGTCTCCTCGTTTTCTCGTCCACATTATGTAAACACTACGGTTACCAACTTACCTAGTTCCCAGTCATCATCAGTGAATATACTTTCCAGTGATGAGATAACGTTTACTAATGATGATAGATTCACGTCTTCGATTGTTTTTGAAAGTGGTGAAACAAGTGTGGCAATATCAACAACTTTCTGTGATGACGAACATGGTTGCCAATCTTCTGCTACACAAGGTTCTGTTGTAAGAACTACTGCAACAACGACGGCAACAACCACAACAGTTATTGGTGGCAATAATGGCACGGATAAACCAAAGTCTGGTGAGTTAGCTTCTACTGGTTCTGTTACAAGCAAGATAGTAACACCGGGTGGTCCATCACCAACTGCACCCTCGAATCCTGGGTCTCCAAATAATGGTGTACCATCACCTAAATCACCATCTGCAGAAACACCAGCCACCAAGAATGTACCTGGATCACCAGATATTCCAGACACTAAATCGACTGATATTGCTAGGACAACGACTATTGTGTCCCATACGGTGACTGAGAGTGGAGCTATTGGTGTTCTGATAAATCCAAATCCTGCTTTGACAACAGGTACCCCATTGGTAGGTAAACCTGGTTCTGTAGTTAACCCGTCACGTGAAACTGGTATCAATACAGGATCAAGAAGTTCAACTAAGATTGTTACTCCACATGCTACTGGAACTGCCACAGCTGCTATTCCAGATACAGGTAATGGTGCTACTACAAAGGGTCATGATACAACTGGTGGTAATTCCCATGGATCTGCAGCTACCACTAATACTCAAGGTGGAAATAATGAACCAGGTAATCAATCACCACCTAATACAGGTGGAGCACCTGTGGGTACCAGTAGCCAAGGAGTTGACACCACAGCCTCTCAAGCGACTACATTAAGTCAACAGACTACAAGTTCCTTAATCACCACGCCTTTAGCTTCTACATTTGATGGTTCTGGTTCTATTACTCAACATTCAACCTGGTTGTATGTGTTGCTTACTGCTATTTCTTTATTCTATTAGTGATTCCAGAGCTTATTTCTGGTTTAGGATTATTTGTTTCTTTTCATTTGTGTGATTTCTTCAGAGTATTATTTTCATTTTCGGTTTTGGTAAATTGCATTGCTAAATTTTTTATTTTTTTCATCAATCTTTAGGAGAGGTTTGTTATACCACATGGATTGTTTTTTGTTTTTTTTTTTAGCATGCCCAATTTTTATTAGGTATATTTTATTTGTTAATACATTGTTCGTAACTAAGTATATTGTAATACACATTTATTGTTCAATAATTAAGAATGGTAACAGCTGACAATGAATTCAACAAAGGGTTGGATTATCTGGAATTACATGTTATATTGATGATGCTTTTTTGGCAACAAAAGTAAACAGATTATCACTACCTAACCTATAGACAGACGTCACTATAGCTTATTTTCTAAACTTTTCAGTGCAAGCAATTGTGTATAATTTCGTTTGCCTTTGGGATTATAAAAGGCTATATGGATTTTCAATAGACAATTCTACTCAAAATATTGGAAATAAATAGCATTGGATTGCCAAATATTGTTAGCAATGCTCTATTCATATATCACATAAAGTAATATCAACATCAATGACATATAGCTGTTGAAATAGAAGAAGAGTTGGATTGTTCAACTGATTATTGTTAATTATTTGGTAGCGCCACATATACCACACATGAAGAATTTCCAAAATCAAAAACACAAAAACAAAAACAAAACCACAACAAACTACAAACTACAAACTACAAACTATGAATCAGTTAATTGAATTGATATGGTATACAACATCTTTATAACATTTAACTAATACTTCCATATAATCTTTATAAGAATTTAGAAATATCAAGTGTCATAACTGTTTATTATCATTCATTTAGGGAAACAATCTAATAAAGTACAACTTACAAACATCAGCAAAACACAAAATATGGCAAAAAGTATATTAAAGGATAATCAAAATCATACCGTCCCAATACTTCGTGGAGATAATAGTAATAACAACAATAGTAACAAAACTGATGAATCAAGAATTTCAATAAATTTAAATCAAAACAACAACAACAACAATAATAATAATCGACGCGTTTCATTTGCTCGTGAAGTCACATTACATAAGATTGATTATGTTGAGAATCCTAATAATAAACGACGTAAGACTGATATTGGGATTACTTATCAAGATTATGGAGAATCTTCTGGTAATGATTTAAATCTGGAAAACTATCACCATAATAATAATGATAATAACAATGGTATGAATAATATAAATGAACAAGATGAGCACGAAGAAGAAGAAGAAGAACATGAACAAGAACAGGGTGATGATACCTATGGAGAAAAAATGCTTGTTGATAGTTCTGATGAAGATGAACAAGAGGAAGAAGATCATGTTATAGACGTCAACAACAACGACCGACGAGATCATGAAGAACAGACTATGGAATTAACGAGTGTTGGTGTACCAGAATACATTCCTCCCGTAATTGATGATGGCAAAGCAAGCACAGATCAACAGTACCATAGGGTAGTAGTCGTAGAAGAAGAAGAAGAGGAGGAGGAGGAAGATATGGAATTGACAGAAGGAATGCCTCGAAAAATTGAATATAGTTCTCCCAAGGAGACCAATGTAGATGATCAAAATAATGACGATGAAGATATTACGATGGATGTTACAAATGTATTATCACATATTCGTCAAAGTGCGAATCAAAATCAAAATTCAGTACAAGATAATGCTCATAGTGAAAATAAGGATCCTCAAAATGTTGATGATACTCAGCCAATGGAATTGACTCAAACTTTTGAGAATATCACCCGATCAAGTATTGAGAAACCAGTTCTTCAAGAAGTTATTGAAGAACAAGAATTGGAGGGTGGTATAGAACAACATGGTTCAGAAAATAAACCAGAGGTGAAAGAACAAGTAATCGATGATGTTGTCAATACAGAGCCAGAAGAAGAAAATGAATTAGATCATCAAATAATTGATAATGATAATAGGGAAGAGAACAAACCTAGCAATATATCGTCTAATGATTTTTCCGAACATATGGATCTTACTATTGTTGATTATAAAAAGATTGATTATAATGGACCAATTCCTGAGATTCCTAGAGGTGATGGATTTGATAATGGAGAATTATCTTTTGCTATGGATTTGACAGAAATTCAACTGTTTGTTTGTCCTCGCAATGATAAGGAGAATCAAGATGATAATGAAACTGGAATTGATGAAGTAGATGCCAATGCCATTGCCATTGCACAAGAAATACAACCAAATGAAGAAGGAAAAATAAGGGAGAATGAAATTACGGAGAATGATGCTATGGAATTAACACAAACCATTCCCATGAAAATATTAGATTCAAATGAAGACACCAACTCAATCTCACAACCATTGGAAGAATCAATACCTACAAGTAATAATTTACCAGATGAATCATTATCACAACCAATGGAACTTACTCAAATTGATTCTAAAATCACCACAGGAAAAGAATCTGATTTAGGTGAAGTGTCTCAACCAATGGATCTTACTCAAACAACTTCCAATATATCACATGATGATGAAATCAATACATCAGGGATTGAAGAAAGAGTGACAACGACTACTATTCCACTTGCTGAGATAACTCAAGATGATATTAATGAAGAAGACGAAAGAGAAGAAGGAAAGACTGAACCACAAGAAGAAAAAGAAGAATCATCTGAGGAAGACGATGAGGATGATTCATTTGATGAAGATGATCCAAATTATATACCTGTTTCATTATCGAAATTTTTAAGTGATATTAGAGTACAATTTTATGATGATTTAGAATTGGATCTTAATTCTATACCCCGATTAAGTATAACCAATTCTATTGAATTAACCCCTAGTTTGCATGACTATATTAAAGCTAAACCAAATTTAGAATTATTGGAATTATATGAATTTTGTTGTCATGAATTAAATAAAAAAATCATTCAAGGACGAGAATTATATAATGAATATGAAAAAACTGTTATCATAAATAATCCTATATTATTTAAAAAATATTATTCAATGGATGATAAAACCAAATTATTAATTAATTTAAAAATTCAATTAATTCGAGATTTTGCTCGATTGAAAAGTAAAAAAACTTGGTATGATTGGAGAAATCAATTAATAGAAAATTTAATTGATAAATTAAATGAAGAAATAAATTCATTAATTAATGATAAACAATTATTAATTGAAGATATAAATCGATTAAATGAATTATATGATAAATGTCGAATATATTTAAACATATTGAATAATAAATTTAATGAATTAATAAGATTGAAAAATGAAATTAAACGAATCCCACCAATTGAATTAAATAAATTACAATTAGATGTTGCTAAAAGGAAACAAGATATTGTTGAAATTAATAAAGAAATTGAAATTAAATTATTACAATTATCAACTATTAAAAAAAATTTACATGATAGTAATGAAAAAAAATCATTATTACAAATTCAATTAAATAATTTACAAAATGAATTTAATCAAATTCGAAAATATGATAATTTGGAAATTAAATTAATTTTAAGGAAATATCAATTTTTACAAAATTTAACAAATTTGAAATATTTAAAAACCACCCAAAAAGAACAACAACAACAAGAACAAGAACAAGAACAAGAAGATAGAGGTCATAAAATATCTTTTTTATTTGATGATTCAATTATTTGTCAATTTGATTTTATTAATAATAAAATAATGTATACTATGGAACAAAATAATTTCAAAAATAAATCTTCATTAATCGGGGTATTCGATCAAATTATAATTGATGGAGAGAAACAACAAGAATTAAATATAATTGATAAATTTCAATTATTTTGTCGAAATTGGCATTGGTTAAAGAAATTAGATTCTGATTTATATTATGTTTCATTAAAATTTCCCATTGAATTGAAATTTGTTCACAACAATGAAAAAGAAGAGGAAAAGGAAAAGGAAGGGAAGAAATATCTTGAATTTACCATTAAATATTATAATTTCAAATATGATTATAAATTATTAATTTGTGGAGAAATTGATATTAATAATTTTGTAAATAATCAATCTAATGTAAATCCTAAGAATATTGAATTTACTGGAAGAATAATTCATCAACGAGGTGAAATTAATAACAACAATAATAATAAATCATTTAGAGAACAAATTAGTAATGATCTTAAAGTATTTGATAAACAAATTTTGAATAATCTAATAATTGTTAATAAATAATTTTTGTATGTATGTATGTATGTATATACGTACATATTATTAATGCTATAGTAAATTAAATTATATATCTAATCAAGAATAAATCTAACTTTTAATGAGTGGCACCTAAAAAGATTGTAGCACTTAAACAAACAATCATAACTAATACCCCCCAAATTGCTAAAAATAATCCACCATATTTACAAAATTTTTCTAAATTATTTAATGAACCATGGGGTTCAGATTCAGATTCAGATTCAGGTTTAATTAACAAATAACCAAATAATCCTGGTAATATAAACGAAATTGATGTTGAACCAGTAGATCCAACAAATGCTAATACATGAGCTAATGAAGTTACTGAAATTGCCACAAGATATGATAATATAACAATCACTGTAGTAATTATATAAAATTTCTTTGTTGTCATAGGAACAATAATTGGATCATGACCATCAGTATCTTGAGCTCCTTCTACTGGGGTAGTAGATATAAATGATTCATTGGCGTCATTGCCATCACCAATGGTTGTATCATTACCAATACTTTGTAAACTTTCAATATCAGAACTTAAAGAAGTATATCCATGTTGATCTCTATTATTGTTGTTGTTGTTATTACTACCACCAGTAGCAGTAGCAGTGGCAGTGGCAGTGGCAGTTCGAAATTTCGATTGTTGTACTCCATGGGTGCAAAAATATATCACGTGATTAATTGATCCACGACAAGGATGACATTGTAAAGGGAATGATAAACTAACCATAATAACAATACATAATCTTCCAATTAATGAAGAAATTGAATTTGGAGAATACATAGTAATAATATTAGCATTTACTGAATTACCAAAAGTTAAATACCCAAAAACCCCCACGATTAAATAAGATAAACAAGCAATTGAAATTGAATTACGAATGATTAAATTTGATTGTCTAGTTTGTGAACCGTCGGTATCATTTGGTTTTAATTCATTTATTATAGCAAACATATTTTGATGACAAGTATAAGCGAAAACAAATATTGGGAATGAACTTAATGTAGATTTTAAAGATATTGGACCAATATAATGATAAACTATATCTGAAGATGGAGCAAAGGTGGGAGTAGTAGAAAAATAATGGGCAACAACAAGACAAATCAAATAACCCACTGAAAATAATGCTAAAATACTAGTATATTTTAAAGAATCCAATTTTTTCAAATATGATAAAGGAGTGACAATAATTATCATAAATATAGTAATCCAAAAATTACGAGCCATTAATATTGAATCTAATGGGACATTTTCACCACCAATACTTTCAACAATTTTCGGCATTAAATCACCAATAACAACAAGATAACTTACTCCAACTCCAAAACATTTAATCAGAATAGCACTATCAAATAAAATACTTAAATTAGGATAAGTTAATTGTGATAAACTAAAATATGATACTGAATCTCGTTGATCAGTATATTTAGCAACTTTATTTTGTAAATAAAGTCCCATTGATGAAGTTAATGATGACCATATAATTAATATACAACCAAATAATAATCCATTATTTTTCAATCCATAAGGCATGGCAAGTATACCAGCACCAATTATGGTGTTTAATAAATTAATAGATCCTGATCTTATTGTAGCACGTCCCATAACTCTAATAATATTGACTTTTATTAACTTAACTTAACTTAACTTGTTTTATTAATCTATGGATTGTTGTTTCTTTTTGATAAACTGAAGAAATAATTGAATATATATATATATACTACAGTAATGTTAATGTTGACCCACCAATAAATACCAACATAATATACTATAGTAATACTAACACTATATATATATGGAGGTTGATAATAAATGGAAATATAAATTCAATTCTTCTTATGGTCTGATTAAAGAAGATTGTTGATTTGTTGATTTGTTGTTTTGCTCTCAAAGAAGATTTCGTTATCTCACACGACTCTACGGTGCCCTGACGTTGCAATTCTCAGTGCGTACGTTCAGCAGTTAACTTAAGGTAATTTATAATGTAATGATTTTATATCGGATTTCCATTAGTATTCAATTCTTCTAACTCAGGTTAAACCATTTATTGTGAATGGTCACACGTTTGACTCCTTTTACCAGTGATACTATTCACCTAATATGAATTCAAGTATATAGCACTTGTATTTCTCTTGATATAAAATGTGTAGAAAAGTACACTGTAGCCCACTATCGAGATGACGATTCTCTTGTAGTTGCTATTCCAATAAACAGTGACCAGTATATGGAGTTCTCCAATGTAATACAGAACATAGTACTTCAGTTGGACTTCTTGGGAATTATAACAGGAAAGCACTCCTAGGAATTTCTCCGATATATATCTTAGAACTTCCGTCGTCAACAGCGATAACCCGCCACCTTTACTCTTTACAGAATAAGTCTACAGTGTCGTGCAAAAGCACAAGGCATTGCCTGCTCTCACATGTCTATCCAAATATGGTATACTCCGGTTACAGCTACTCTTGGCAGTGTTACGTGCAGAGTATGTTCTACAAAACTATATTTGTACGTCGTGCATCCAGGATAAAATCAACAATTATCACTAGAACTACCATGTACCTCATAATAACTTTCTCCATATATTCATATCATCTAACCTCTTGTAAAATTCTTTGTATATTATATAATCTATAGAAATGCATTCTTTATTACACCTCATGTTATAATGATATATATATATATATATATATATATATATAAAGTATCTCTATAAATTAAAGTAACTTTACATTTACACACAAACAATATGTTCTCCAATACTTATCAACGACTCAATTCTTCTTTGGTTCTTTTATTTGGAAAGGGCTTTATTGAGGTTCTTCTTGTTCCCACTACCATTGATCTTTTTATTGTCAAATTTGTCTTTATTTTTGGCACCACCACTGCCACCTTCTTTAGATTGGCCGCCACTACCACCAAACTTTCTATAACCACCACTATTACCACTACCACCAGCACCATTGTTATTATTATTGCTACTGGAATTGTTATGAAAATTATTACCAGTTTTAGATTCTCTTGGTTCTAATGCAAAAGTAACACCATCCAAAGTTGTTTCCTTTGTATCTAATGCCTTACGTTGAGCTTCTTGATGTACAAAATCAACTAAGGCAATATTTTGATTAACTTTGAAAAATTTCAATTCACCAAATTTTCTACTCAAATGATCTTTTAATTCTTTTTCATCCAACAGACGTATACCTCTAATATATATTGGATACCAATCTTCTTTTCTAAACTTTCCACCATTAGATCCATGTTGACCAGATGATGCAGTAGAATTGTTGACTGAACCAGTGGAAACAGAACCAGCAACCAGTTTTTTGGTGGTTGCACTACTAGTAGATACTGGTTTAGCAACAGTTGATGAAGATCCAGTTGATTTGGTAGTTTGTTTGATAGGAACAGCTTGTTGAGCTAATGCTGCCCAAGTCAATGGTTGTTGTGGTGGTGCAGCAGGCTTTGTAGGTTCTTGAGCCTTTTTAACTACAGATTGCTTTGCTTCCTCTTTGGTGGCTGTTGTTTTTTCTTCTTTGGATTCTTCATTCTTAGTAGTAGCTGGTTTCGAAGTTTGGGTAGCAATGACTGCAGCTTCATTCAGTTGATCTTTCGTTGAATCTTCTTTCTTCAATTCTTTGTTGATGATTGGTTCTTGCTCTTGGTTTTCTTCTCCTTTTTCAACTTTAACATCTGATTTAGTTGGTTGAGTTCTTTCAGGTTCTTCCCTTTTACCTTCTTCTTTAACACCATTAGCAACTTTAACATCTTCTTTCTTTGATGGTTCTACTTTCAATCCACTGGCTGGTTGAGTCGATTCAACTGTAGCCTTGTTGGTAGGTTGAGATTCAGTTGCTGGAACAGCTGGTTTTTTGGTAGTAGCGGTACTGTTGTTGCTACTGCCACTACCACCATTAACAGCAGTTTGAGGAGAAGCCTTGACTTCTTGCTCCTTTTTTTGTTCATGCTTTTCTTTATAACCATTAACACTAACAAATTTCAAGATATCGTTAGCAACATCATAAGTGTTGTCAGTTTTACCTGGCACCAAAACAAATGTTTGGGTGAATTGTTTATATGGTTCATCATTGGAACTCCATTCTCCAAATACAACAATAATAATGTTTTTCTCTAAAGAAACTTCAAAACATGCACTAGTAATCACAATTCGATTGTTCTTCCTCATTGATAAATATTTGGAAAAAGTTTCCTTGATAGCATCAGTACCTTTTGCCTTGTATGCAATAGGAACATCTTTGGCACTATCATTAGATGCATCAATTTCGGATTTATCAATGTTGCTTCCAGGGAAAGCATCGTGATTGATCGAGGCCTGTGGGTGATAGATCTTGTGGATCTCATCTAATTTGGAAATGAAGAAATCGTAATAAGATTTAATAAAGAACCACCCAATATTGGATGCACGATCTTGGGATAATTGTACTGGAGTGGGTGCAGGTTTAGGAGTTACTGTTGGAGTTGGAGTTGCTGTTGCGGTTGCACTTGGTGTTGCACTTGGTGTGGCACTTGGTGTTGAAGACGATTTGTCAGCTGGTTGTGGCTGATTGGTGTTAGCATTAGCATTAGTAGTTGTAGTCGTAGCAGTAGTCATTATCAAATCGATTGAAACGTGGAATGGAAAAAAAACAAACTATCAAGATCAAAAGCTAAGAATGTAGTTCAAAATAAAAACAGAACAGAAAAAAGAAACGAAACCCTTTGCAAATATAAATGATATAATGTAAAACAAGCACAATAAATGATATTAATTATAAAAAAAAATAACCAAAAAAAAGTATGTACTCTTTCCTTAATGTTGGTAGTCAAGATATTGTTATCCAAAATGAATAAAACAAAAAAGAAACTAAAGAAGGCGAAGGAGAGTAAATTAGTTTATAAGAAAATATTTGGATAAAGAATTGGTGAAATTTTTTTTTTTTTCGATTTCATTCTTTTTGCTTTTGCGTGTCTGGCGGCGCACACACGCAACAACACTTTTAAAGTTTTTGTTCTTTATTACACACCCCCACCCACATCCACCAACCCACACACCTATATATATACTCACACTTTACATTTAGCATGCACAACAATTCGAGTCAAATACTAGCTCCTACTATCAATCTAGAGTTGCAGCTCTTGCCGATAAGCCGATATTTTAAAAGCATATAGAGGCAATCTGTTCTTACCTATTTGTTTGTTCTTTCATTGAACAACAATATTTAATAGAATTGAATTATACGTATATATACTAGAAATTTGATGTAGATATATTATATGGGTTGTGTGGGTAATATGTGTTAATGTGTATCCATGTATGTTTTTTTTTGAACAGTTATGTTCTACAATACCAAGGACTCAAATATTATGAACAAGAATGACGAAATGAATGAAATTTCAAGTATTTCAACAACAAAAGATCATCCATATATATTCAAAAGAATAATCTTTATTGATTTGATTTGATTTGATTTGATTGGACTTGGTTTATTCATTGACATTCTCGTAATAATTCTTCCAAGATTTTATTTTCCAATTCGCTTTTATTCCCTACTCCTTTGAAACTTTTGATCCCCATTCTTCTTAACACTTCAATGGTCTTATCTCTAGGGAACCCCATACTTTCATATTGGCTAACAATTTCATCATCAATTCCATATAAGGCTGAATCACTCAATTTGGCCCCACCATTATTACTACCACCATCAGCACCATCACTGGCATAGATTTTCGTCCAATACGCAGCTGTTTCTTCAAACCCTGATTTATTGCTTAAATAATGTTTAGCAACTTCAGCATCTTGTGGATCACTTGGCTCAGGTGACTGTAATAAACTTTGTAATGAAATCAAACTTGATTTCAAGGTCAAAATTGGTGTCCAAGCATCTTTTAAAATATCTAAACATATAGCCCCTGTAACCGATGAAATATTAGGATGATAAATCTTGGTAATAAATTTCATTTGTGGGGGTTTAAATGGATATTCTTGTGGGATATCAATAGCAACTTGAAATAATCCACCTTCATACGGTGTGCCTGGTGGACCTTTAAAATATCCTGTCAAATGAGTCAAATCATTTTCATTATTTAAATTCAAAGAAACACCAGACTGGGTATCTTGACGACATTCTTCTAACTCTTTAGCAATTCTTTTGACACGAGACATTGTTTAATTGTTTATAATCAATATTTCATGAACTGTGTTGCTGTTTATTTTATTTTTTTTTTTTTGATGCTGTTTTATTTTTCGCCTGTTTGTTTGCTGGTGGTGGTGGTGGTGATGGTAATGTTTTGGTGGTGGTACTGGTATATGGCACACGACCTGGGGATTTGGAAAACTTGTCATCTTAACACATTCGACAATTTCCGCATCTTACATCAAATATCGGAAAATCGGAAAAACGCTTATTCCTATAATAATAACTACAACAAAACAAAGAGTAAACGATTTATATATATATGCGTGTATGTGTATTAGATAATAATAATAATAATAACAACATTAAAGAAAACTTGTATGTAAACTAGACCATTAAACCTCATAAAAATTAAATTAACTAAGGAGTTGACCCTTTAACATTGACACTTAAAACATTGAAAATATTCTTCACCTCTTCAACTGAATCTTTGACAAATGGTAATTCAAAAAATCCGTAATCCCCATTTTTAACCAATTCGGTAAATAAAATAGTTAATCCCCAAGGATGTGGTTTATTGCTAATTCTTCTTTCCAATAAAACTCTGGTGATAATCTCTTGTACAACCAACTTATTGCTATTACTGTTCCAAATATTGTTATTACTGAAGAAATGTAAGATAATACCAATGAACCAATGGGTATGGCTATTTGGATATCTCAATTGATTAGCAATAGCATTGATCAAATGATACTTGAATTCAGTGTTTCCATAATTCATTAAATCAACTAATAGTGCCACTTGTGATGATTTGGTGTTAAATCCTCGGTTGTTCGGTAATCTATCAGCAACACTGGATATTCCAACATGCAACACTAACGCATTGATCAACTTTATATTGAAATGAATTGTTTCTTCATATCCCAAATCATTAACCTCTTTAGGTTGATTCAATTTTAATCCATTATAAATGGTTCTCATCAATCCTGGCGCAGGAATTCTCAAAAAGTTCTCAACCGGTTTCTTCAATCCAACTTTACTCAAATCTTCAATTGGTTTATAAAATACTACTGGTGATTCATTGATCTCAGGTAATCTTTCAACTTTTAACCCTTGAGTGAAAGGATCTGGTACATGGATATCTTTGGGAGTAGCCGATAAAACAATATTTCTTAATTGAATGTATCCCCTCGGAATATTAGTCACTAATTGATAATGGCATTCTACTAAAAATTCAGGGAAATCATGTAAAATACCAATGAAAATTCTGTTAATAGCCTTGTAGGTTACATTGATCACATCAGGTCCTTGTTGTGAGTTTTCTTGTTTCTCTTTCTCATCTTTCTGTTCATGCTCTTGTTCTTGTTCATGCTCATGTTCGTGTTGTCTCGATGATTGCTTGTTACCATAAACTTGTTGGAATTTCAAAGCCGAACTCAACAACTTGACCAATGTTGAATATCCTTTTCTCTCTGGTAATTCCAATAGCTTGGGCAAATACATACGATGCGAAATCAATGAAATCCAAGCAAAGGTAAATCCAGGTATAACAATTGGTTGCAAGGCATTGAATAATTCACCAAGATAATTATAAAATTCAACATCTAAATTAACAGTAGCTTCTTCATCCAAAACTGAAGCATCACACCATGTCGATAACAAAGATGAGAAAAATCTGAAATACGCACGTTCATTCCAATTAGCCTTTGAAGTCTCATGGTCATTAATTAAATTCAAAATGATTATTCCCAACACTTTCTTCAAATAGTCAATGGCCTGCTTAGAATCTTCAATCAATAAAACAATTCGAACAATCAACATAGCCAAAGTATCAACAGCAAGGTACGTTTCATGTTGAGTTCTTGAACGTAACTCATGTTCAGTGGCAAACGAAGTGATGGAAATCTCAATAGCTGCCTTGAAAAAAGTCTTTACATATTCAGGATTATTGAGTATACCTGCTTGAATCAATCCCTTGACAAACTCAATCTGCAATTCATGTGTTGCCTCGTCTCCATGAGTCAACAATCTTACCCATTCAGCAAATATATAACCCAATTGGGCAAATAATTGGTTTGACGCTGGTGCTGCCTCATTCAAGAGTTTGAACAATGTACTAGTTGCTTCCTTTGCTTGTCTATGTTCATCGCTTTGATCATTTCCTTGGTATTTAGATAAGGCATCTAATGTATTAGCAAACTCTGATCGTAACGCAATAGGACGCATATCCTCTGATGTGAAAATATTGGTCAACAAACTAGCTGCAAACTTTACCACAACCGGATTGTTTGTCTCTTTAATCAACTTCCCAATGGATAAATCTAATTTAATTGGTTGGATCAATTGAACCTTTAATAATGAAAGCATAACTGGCATGTTAAACTTACGTTGATCAGATGAGTGTACAAGCCACCAGATAACATCCTTGGCTGTAGAAGGCGAATATTCACACAATTTATCCAAAATAACAACATAAATCTCATTACTCATTGGGTTTTCATGCGCCTGGGTAAACAAACAGTTAACTGCATATTGTGCAGCCTTTAATAACAACTCAGGATATTTTATGGCATTGCTTTGTGCAATAACTAAAGCTTGAGTCAATGCTGCCATAATGGAATGGTTTGGTGGCAAATCTGCTAATTTGGTTTCTGTGACTTCAGAAACAAGTTGAACTGCTTTGTCACAATTGGCAGTAATAGCAGCAAACAATTGTTCAAAGGAAACAATATCATCAGGAACACCTTGTGCTTGCGCAACAACACGTTCTTTCTGTTGTTGTGGTGGTGGTGCTACTGCTCCTACCCCTACACCAGCTGGCGCTTGTGATTGTTGTTGTAATGGTGCCAATGATTGTGGTTGCTGTTGTGTTATAGCTGCACTTCCTGGAGGGGGTACAATTTGATCCACTCTTGTTTCTCCGAAATGTTCATAAATCTTCAATTGTTGTGTACTCAATCCAGTAGGCGCTAACCCTAATGGATTTGGTAATCTCAACGAGTACTCACTAGCCCCTTCTTCAATAAACGGTTCATTTGGAACTGTGGCATTATGATGTTCACGCAAAAATACCTCTGTCTGCATTCTTGCCTCTATCAAATCAAGAATACTTTCCCCGACCAACACATCAACAATATCAACACATAAGCCAACATTAGCTTGAATGGCATTATTCAATTCAGCTAGAGGAACTTCATTTGGATTGTTTCCCAACAACTGCAACATAGTAGCCTCAATGGTTTCTACCAATGCTTTTCTTCCATTGCATGACACCATTGCATGAGATAACAGCAATGCCAATTTGTGATAACTGTTACGCAATTTCTCAACATCACGTTCTGTGGCAAAATCCTTAGTTATTAAAGCTTTGGTAGTAGTAACAACAGTTTCCACAACTTTGTTACAAATGTGTGGAGTACATTCCCTAACAGCACGAGATAAAGATGCTTGGAATGCTCTTCGCAAATTTGCATGCTGGGTGAAAATGGAATTCCCAATTAAAGTGCTGAAGCTGGTATCCAACGCAGGTTCTGCTTGTTGCTGTGGTGGTAACTGTCCTTGAAGCTGTTGCTGTGGTGGTAAATTTTGTTGTTGCTGTAAAACATTTTGCATCTGCGGTTGGGAAATTCCCGGGAACTGTTTAGATTCAATTATTTGTTGTGGGAATGGTGCTTGCATGTTGTTAGCCAATTGCGAACCTTCTAAAGACAATTTTGTCATTTCATTAGCCAAATTCACTGATTGTGAACTGATACCAAACATTCTCGCCAATGCAGCTGGTTCAGGGTTGTGGTTTCTAATAATAGTACTTTGTTCAATATCTTTTATCTTCATGTTGAATGAATTCAACAACACTTCAATTTCAAATTTTAATTGTAATTTCAAGTCTGCACATTCATACAACTCAGATAAAACCTTCATAACCCCAACAACCCAAGGGTTTGGTGGTTTGAACACTTTTGAATATTGAGCCTGATCCAAGATTTTACACACAAAGGGAAGAATCAATGGCAATGAGTTGAAATCATATGCCTCCACTAACAAGAACTTTAATGCAATATAATCTCTCCTCAATGGTTTGTCGTTGGCTAATGTGATTCTTCCTAACCAAGCACCTAAATTCTTCAATTGGTTTCTTTCACTTCTTGAATCTTTAAAATTACGAATGATATGATCAACCTCTTTCAAAGAAACATTCAAAATATACTCAAAAAATATTGGGTTGCCCAACGACTTGACCAACGTGGAATATAATTCATGGTTGTTTGGCTCTGCCTTGGCTCTGTCCGACACCAAGTAGTCTGAAAACCACGCAAAATAGCTCTCAGTCAATACCTCTTGGATTTCGGATAATCTAAGATTTTCACCTGTCATATTGTTAACACTGAATAACAACTTATCTCTGATGGACTCTGGCGGTCCCTCTTGGGTTGCATAACCAATAGTTCTGTCAACATAATTAATGGACTGATATTTTGGACCAACCTCTGGTGTATTAGTTTGGGTAGGAGCTGCACCAGTGGCGCATGGTATACCATTAGCTGCATCCTTTACTATCTGGTACATCTTAGCGTGGGCAGATAATGAACGACATTCCAACAAATGTTTGCAATAAATTGGATATTCATGCAACCTTGATTTGAAGTTGTACAATGATTGCACGGCAAATTTGAACAAATGTGAATCTTGTGGTTGATTACAGGATTCCCAAATGAAATTTAATGCAACAGTCAAGGTTGTACCTTGAATCAAATCTTTTTCTAAAAGCGCCCCAAACAACAAAGATGTCGAAGCCAACGCTGACAACGGATATTCGGAGAAAAATTTATACTCGTCTAGTAACGAGTGTATCATGCATGCAAAGACATCTTGACTGTGGAGATCGTCACTTGCCTTCATTTGAGTCAACATATCAACAATCTCTTTGATCTCAAGCTCTTTGTTATACATTTTAGAGTAGTAAGCTTTCATTTCCATCTCAACGGTAGGTGGGAAAAAAGGAGATTTCTCCTCGTTGGCTAAAATGGCTTCATCATGACCATTTCCAAAATTAATTAATCTTGGATAAGTTGTCAACAACAACAATTGAAGGTTTCTCAATGTCTTAGCATCAATAACCCCATTGCTTGATTTTATTTTTTCGAGCAAATAATAAACAGTGGGGATTTTTAAAACTTGATGAGGTGGGAGCGCTTGTTGTTGTTGAAGTTGTTGTGCTTGCTGAACCTGCTGGCCCCTTTCATAATCTTTTTGAGCACGCTCGTCCAATGCTTCGCACAATGCTTGATAAATGGATGTTTTGGCTTGTGGATCCTTGAGCTTGGATTCAATAACAGATTTGTAGTCGTATCCGAAAAGACTTGATTCTACCAAAAGCTTGATAGCAATTTTCAGGTCAAACGCCCAAAATATATCCAATATTTCTTGGGTTAACTCAAAACTGGATGCTAAGGTCAACACTTTATCAGCTGCAGCAATGGTTTTTCTGCTCTTGTAGTAGTCAGCTAATTTAACGGCTGCAAGCCCTGATTCCTTAAGCAAACGTACTACTTTGGGCAACGAAGGACTTGCGCTATCTACCAACAAATAAAACAAGGTATCAATCAAGTCATTTATAAATTGGGATTTCTCAACGACAGTTAATGCTGCAGCCAAAATATACTCGGGGAACACACGATAATCATGCTCGAATAATTGGTTTAAAAAAGTGTTTAGTTTTTTATCCTGTTCACTCAATTGGTGTTGCTGTTGCTGTTGCTGTTGTATTTTGGTTATTACTTGAATTTCTAGTTTACCGACATTGATAAACTTCAAAATGTTCCTTCTAGTTTGGGGGGTGTTTTTGTCTTCCTCAAAACAGTAAGCTAAATTAGGCAGCAACGATATATCATAACCACCCTGCGATGCATCCAGTGAGTGCAAGATATACAACAATGTTTTATTGAACCACCATTCGTAATTCAAAAATATATCTATTGGTTCTTGCTTGAAATCTAATGACGATAAGAATTGGGTAATGCTGCCAACTGATGGTTGGATATCTCTTTGTGACGAGTCAAATAAATATTGATGCACGTGATTAAACACTTCGTACCAGTTGACATTGAATTTTCCGGAACTCTCGATAGATTTGAAACATGCTTGTAATTGAGCACCTTTGGCGTTTGAACCTGGTAAGCTACTGGCAAAAGTCAATCCTTGGGATAACCCTTGAGACCCAGGTATTAATATTTCAGCTAATATTAATGCTATGCCTTGATCAATTTCGTTTGGTTTAATCTGCAATAAGCTTGGTAACAATTTTTCTGGTAATAAATTTTCTGGACCAATTTCGATTAATAATTCCTTGAATGACATTTTTAATATATTTTGATAAAATTTGTTGACTGGCTCGATAGTTGATTTAAATGCTTTCAATGAACTTAATGTTAGAAGCTTGTGAATAAATGGGAAAAATGGGGTGTTTAGTATACAATCTAACAATAATTCCCAATTGTAATTTGCTGGAAATTCTTGGGATCTTAAGGATTTTAATAAGTCGATGGAATTCTCCTTTATGTAACTGTCGATTTTTTCGTGAGATGTAGTATCAGCAAGCTTGACTAAAAATATAAAGGATAAGATTGGGTCGCAATTAAATCTCTTTACAAATTCAATGATATCAATGCTTTTGGTGTCGAATAACTTGGATAAATGAATAAACAATAAATCAAAGTATTTCAAGTCTTTTGTGATAACTTCGAGTTCTTTAGAAAATAACTCTTCAATAGGTGTTAATTTAGTGTTAGAATAATTGCAAAATCTAATAAAACTAACAAGCTTTTCGTAATAATTGCTAAGAACAATAGGGTTTGATACTTGTTTAGCTAAAATAAATCTGATTTGTTGGTAATGTGATTCCAAATTATCGTGATCAGCAGTTGTTAATAATATCGATAACTGATTGATAATAGCTTTGGTTAATTCGGGATTCTCTATTCTATAAGATGGCTCCTTTTCGACTTGCTGTTCTATTATTTGTTGGTGTTGTTGGCCCAATGGGCTAGGGTTTACTGGTGATGAAGACACGATAATAGAATTTTAGTTTAATAGATTAAAAACTCACAGTTGAGGTGTTAGTTCAAGGTGATTTTCTTTAATTGATGATGTGGCGGAGTAATGTAACTTCGTGGTGATTAATTCTAAGAATATAAACCAATCAAATGGAAATGTATAACAATTGGCAATTGGGTTTAGTTCTCCTTGTGTGGGAAAAAAAAAAAAAAAAATATAGATCTTTTGTTTTGGTTTATTGTTGTAATAGTATATAAGATCTAATCAGTAGTCAATATATACTCTAATTCAGCTTCTTGTTTTTAGTAATTGCCTTGTGAACAAATTGATTCAAATAAAAGAAGATGTTTTCAGAAGTTGTTGTCTCTTTCTCTCTTTTTTTGGGTTTGAGTGGCCAAAATGGAAAATCAAAGAAGAAAAAAAAATTTTACTGTGAAGTAAGAGGGTAGTGTATGGGTTGACAATTTAATACACGTACACAGATATATATATAGATGTGTATATGCAACACAAAGCTCATTAACAACTAGTAATTTAATGGTTTTTACTTAATAATGTAGATTGATATATTAATAGAAAGAGAAATGGATTTGATTATTGTATAAACAGCTTATTTGTTGTGACTTACATGTTCATTGCCTTATGTGGAGCTACCAGATTTGTATGGGTTCCAGCAGGGAGTGGCATATAACGTATAGAAATTTAATTCTTTAAAGGTATAAATAAACAACGTGTAGAAATAGAAAAAATCTATTGTCTGGGTTATTCTTATTATCAAAAAAAGGGATGGGTTCTGATGATTATCTAGAAGTGGTAAGCAAATCATTTCTAAGATGGAACTATAACTTCAAATTGTGTCTCTCTTTTTTTTTTTTTTTTGCTTCACCACACTTTACTTTTTGCTTAGATTATTCAGCCCTAACTCCCACCATGGTGTACTACTTTACGGCAAAAGTGACTGCAAAAGATGATGAATTGGCTGACTTTGCTATTGATGATTCCCAGGCTGATGAAGCAACCATATATATGGGAAGAGATAAAGTAGAAAATGACCCATTAATCAAGCATTCTCATCCCAAGAACATTTGGTTTCATGTTGACAAGCTTTCGTCAGCACATGTATATTTGCAATTGACCAAAGATCAAATAAAAAGTTTCAAATCTTTTGCAAGTTTCCAAATAGAGGAAGATTTGCTTAATCAATTAGGACAGTTGACCAAAGCCAATTCGATAAAGGGCAATAAATTAAATAACGTATCCATTATATATACTCCGGTTGAAAATTTGCATACAGACGGGTCAATGGATATAGGTACAGTTACTTTCAAAAATAATAAACTTGTGAAGAGGTTTAACGTTGTGAAAAAGGAGAATGCTATAATCAATAAATTGAACAAAACAAAGAGAGAAATACCAACTGATGAGTTTATTTCCAAACAGAATGAGTTAATCAAAGAAATTGCTAATGAGAGAAAACAAGAAGAAAAAGAGGCAAAGGAGTTGAGCAAACAATATGAATATCAGAAGAAACAAAACGCTGACCCTTATGCAGATTTGTTTGCTAGTGAATCAACTAGTAAGTCTACCAACTGGTCTGAAGATAGTTTCTGGTGATTTTTTTCAGGTCTTCATAGAAACGTAAAAACATAAAAGTTGCAATTCTATTCTCATTCCTTCTTACGTAGATAAGATTATCAAAGTAATCTCAAAATCAAAAATGTTTCAATATTCTTTTCTTTTTCTTTTATTTCATTCTCTTTTTGTATATAATCGACATGTAATGGAAGGAATATTTATATAAAAAAAACAAAACAAAACAGTTAAAAATGAAGGGGATTCCAAAAACGACAATGACAAAATTCAAAAAAAAAAAAAAAACCAAAAAAGAATATATATCCCACCTAAAAAGGGCTAATCAAAACTGACATAATATTGAATGTAAAACAAAAGCTATCATCATTAAAAAAAAAAAGAACAGGATCCTCAAACTCTAAGCGTCCATGTTGACTGGGAATTTACCAGCAGCTCTTTGGTCGTCCCATTTTTCAACCCAATCTAATGGACATAATGAAGTGAAAGTTTTGAAAAAGATTTTGCATGGTTCAAATTCTTCACCTTTCACATTGACACATTTATGGTAATCAACGTAGGCTTGAGCACAGTGTTTGGATTGGTTTTGGTTTGGGAATCTTGGGTCGAATTGTGGAGTATCAAATTTAAAAGTAGCTGGATCGACTGGCATTATGTATGAATATGTTTAATAACTATGAAGAAGTATTAATTGATAGTTGGTTTATTTTTTAGTTTTTTTTTTTTTTCCAATTGGGAGGTTTATAGGTGTTTTTTTTTTTTGTCTCTCTCTGTCTTCTCTATTAAAAGAGGTTTTTCTTCCATCTTACGATTTTTCTCTATAATGAGTGGTGAGTAGTAAGACTGAATTTTCATTGGTTGTTGCAAAACCACACTACCCAATAGAAAAATTCTTAACAATAAGCAACAAATTTGTATATTATACATAATGCTGGAGTAGTGTCCAGATTACAAGACGTGTACCTAAGGATAAAAATAAATATACCGTCCTTCTATCCATCGGCATAGATCATTATCAGGGTTATTTATTACAGTATATCCCTCCTTTCAACCTTATAATTCAAATTTTATTGAATCAAAAGTTATACAATATACACTTACACATTACTTGTCTTGTTTCGTCCAGCTAACCAACTCTATATTGGACATTATGGAGTGTTTACCAATTAAAATGTACAACACTGGCAATGTGTAGATCTTGGGACCTTTGATTTCTTGTAAAGCTTCTTTCTCTAGTTGGTTTCTATCAGTTTGCTCATTTTCTTTTTCCAGTATGGGCTTATAGTTTGGATTTACTGTACTATCAATATGTAGTAGTTTATTATATTGATCCAATTTTTCCAGCGGATCTTGTTGTCCATTCTGCTTTTGTTTGACTATTTCTGTAATACATATTAGTTTGGCAATTGAATTTGACAGTCCAGATAAGAATATCAACTTATCTTGTTCGATAGACTTCAATATGGCATCGACTTTACTCCTGATTGAATCATTTTTGGTTATCTTGAACACTGTTATATCCTCTTTCTCTGTTAATTGCTTCAGTAATTCATTGAAAACCAGATTTGATTGTTTATTATAGTCACTTTTTAAAGTTGATTGAACCATATTTTGAGTTGAGGTGCTGTGTTTGTAAAATTGTTTATTGATCTCTGTGAAATGTTGAAGGGGGAAGACCTAGATGATGAGGAGGGCTAAAAAAAAATATTTTCGTGTTTGGTTTTCTCTTTTCAACTGTATAGATATATCCAGACATATGTTGCAAACTGCCAGAAATATATACAAACTGACACATGAAACAACTTAAGTATATCTGTATAGTCAGGTTTTGATTCGTTCTATCCAATCAGTCATCTTGATAAAACACCTAAAATACATATCAAAAACATTCACAATAATTAATAGGAATAATAAAAACTAAAACACTACTTAAAAACAAATTAACTAATATATATATATGTGTGTGTATAAAAAAAAAAGATATAAAGGAATACCTCAACCTTCTTCTAGCTTGTTATCTATTTTTATGCACATTAAAACTAGCTGGAGAATTAGATGACTGACTACTATCATCCTTACATAAACTAGTTCTTAAACTACTACGGAAACTAGATTTTGAACTGTTTGAACGACTTATGGTTCCAATGATTATTGTTGTTGAATCAACTGCTCCAAATCGATTATTAGTGCCTAGATCTAAATCACCATAAAATTGAGTCAATTCTAAAATTTGGGTTTGAAATTCTTTTAATCGATCATTATTTGGTGCACGAGAATTACGTGTAGTCAAGTTTCTATAAGGGGATTGGTTCAATCTTCTTCTTTTTCTATTATCATTATTAGTATTGTTGTTGTTGTTGTTAATTAGTGATAAGAATGTATTCGTTGCACCATTAGCCATAGCACTACTATTGGTATTGGTGGTTGCAGTAGTAGTTGATGGTGGGATTGTTGTTGATAAGCCAGCAGCATTTGTTGGCAAAACCGTACTTCTATTATTATAGGAATAACCATTGTTAGTATTGTTGTTATAGTTAGCCATTACTGAATTGATTTCCATGGTATTTAAATCATGATTCTTAATGATGGGAGTCACAAATCCATTCAGGTGTAATAAATATTCATTGCCCTCAGTATCAAGCAATTTTGTCAATCTAGTGAACGATGTTGACAGTGGAGTTGACAGGGTCATTTGAGGAAGAATCTCATCATTTATAGATTGACTATAACCATCTGGTCCAAATGTCAATACTTCTCTACCTTTAATTAACTCTTTCAATTCTTTTACACCAACTACACTTTCAGTGTCTGAACTAGAACTTTGATCAATATTGTGAAGTGGAACAATTTCATTTCTGAGCTGTGTTGGTATTGGTGATTCTGTTTCTACTAATAAAGGTGGCGGTGGCGGTGCTATAGCAGGCAATTGTAGTTGGGCGGGTTCTGGTTCTGGTTCTGGTCGTGGTAGTGGTAATGGTAGTGGTAATGGAAATTGCATTGGTATAGAGGGTGGCAGTTGTGGTGGTGATGGTGGTGGTGATGTTGTTAATGACGGCGATAGCATAGGTGAGACAGAAGCGGAAACTGAAGGTGATGGTAAAGGTAAAGGATCTGATAAATCCAACTCTGAGGTTGAATGTGAGGATGGTAATAATAACCGTGGTAATGTTGGAGCAGGAGGTGGTTCATCAGATGTCATTCTTGAAGTAAGAGATGTTGTTGACAGTGTTGATGCCGTTGAAGTTAATGAATTCGTCGATATTGTTGGTGACAATCTAGTTTCATCATAAGGCAGACCTTCATTACTTTCAATAGTATATATGACAAACAATGGTATTCTCTGATAAATGGTGGATTGAAAATGTATTGCAAACAACCTACTTGAAATAGAATCCAATATTGAATTTATGGCAATGTTTCGTTCAGGATTTGCTTCATCTTCATCTTTCTTCTTTGGTTGCTGTTGTTGCTGTTGTTGTTGCTGTTGAAGGTAATGATAAACGCATTGAATAAATACTAATGCAAGCTCAAAATATTCTTGAATAGCTAAATTGTTCATTTTTGGCCCCGTCCCCCTTATTGTTGGTTAATAGTTAATTGGGCTTTTACAAGGCTGTATTTATTAGTACGGGGAAGGGAGTGGTGGGTTATTTTGGTCAATTTAATCTAATACAGTTTTATCCCCACACAGACCTGTTTTCTTTTTCTCTTTAGCTCTTGTTGAGTTCTATGGACTAGTTAGTTCCACCCACCAATAAGTATGTTTTATTCCAACTATTGCAGTAAGTCACAATATACTTGTGTTAATGCTTAAGGCTAGCTGTTGAAAACTAAAGTAATTTTATATAATTTATACAATCAAACAGTTGAAAATGAAAACAGAAAAGCAAAATAAAACAACAGGGTTCTTGTTGTTCAGTTTACAATAGCTTTCTTTTGGCACTTTTTTTTTTTTTTCATAACAAAATAATTATTGCTAATTATTAATGAAACACAAAGTCAATATATTTAAAGAAAGTTTAGGATTAAAGAAAGAAAAACTACTTGCACATTTATACATCTTGTTTGTTATACTATATATCTATAAATACAAGTGAACCTGTGAAAAGAAATTAACAGTGTTTTGCTTGTTGTTTCCCGAAACAAATTAGACAGTAGATTAAACAATTTTTGAATAATCGGGTTTATGCTTCATCTTACCATATTTGACTGCTAATAATTGCGAAAAAATCAAAGTTAAAGGAAAATTTCTTTCAGATGAGAACAAATATATAGCTAAACTCCGGTAAATAATCATGAAAAGACTTATCAATTAAAAGATATGAGTCTTTTTTAAAGCTTTTGACTTATTATTTAATCTGTTGGAAGATTTATTCCCGATTTAAGGACCAGAGCCATAGCAAGTCACTATTATTGTGGTACAGGTATTTGTTCAGAGCTTTTGAGGAAGATAACTAAATCGAATTAAACAACTAATCAAAGCTGCTAGTCTAAAGACTAAACTTTACGTATATAAATATAATGACTATTAAGAAAACGGTTGTTGTAGTAATTATGTGTGTATGTGCTGCGTAGTATTACTTATTTCGGAAATCAAGGTTTTTTCCACGTGACTCGGTTATCTCCAGCTCAAACAACAAAAAGAGAAAGGAAAGTTTTTTTCGAATAAAATTGTTAGTCATAGTGGTAGTAGACGTGGTGGGGGCGAAGCGGGAGAAAAGCGTTACAAGTTTGGAGCAATCAAAATCAACCCAAAAGAAAAAGTTCCGTTTCTCCAGACTTTCCATTGGCCCCCCTCCCCCCCCCCCCCACCATATTAATCAACAACAAAAATTTACTTTGATTGTCACCCTCTTTAAATGTTTGAAATTTTTTTTCAATACTCTTGTCTCTTCTGCTTCTCTTTTTCTTATCTACCCCCCCGTATACACAAGTATAACTATTCATTAACTTGGTTCATTATTTTTTGAATGTTTAAAACATTAACAACTTCAAAAGTAATAAATAAGTTCAATTATAAACTATTCAAACCAACTACATTAACGAATTTTAAATCTATTTCAACAACCACCACTAATCTATTCAATATTAATAATAATAGTAATAACAGCAGTAAAATGTCTTTCCAATATAAACAACCTGAACATAAATTGACTATGATTCCAGGGCCAATTGAGTTTTCTGATGATGTTTTAGCATCAATGGCAACACCATCACAAGCTCATACTTCCCCAGAATTCATTTCTACTTTCCAATCAGTCTTGAAAAACTTGAGAAAATTGTTTAAATCTACTGATGCCAACACTCAAGGTTATGTATTGAGTGGATCAGGAACTTTGGGTTGGGATGTTGCATCAAGTAACTTGTTGAATCCAGGTGAAAAAGTTTTAGTTTTAAGTACTGGTTTCTTTTCCGATTCATTTGCTGAATGTCTTAAAGTTTATGGAGCTGACGTTGATGTGTTGACCGCTGAAGTTGGTGATGTTGTCCCCTTCGATAAAATTGAAGAACAATTGCAAAAGGAGAAATATTCTGCCATTACCATAACTCATGTTGATACCTCAACTTCGGTAGTTAGTGATGTTGAAGCCATTAGCAAAGTTGTTAAAAAAGTATCTCCTGATACTTTAATTATTGTTGATGGTGTTTGTTCCATTGCTGTTGAAGATTTGGAATTTGACAAATGGGGTATTGATTTTGCTTTAACAGCATCTCAAAAGGCTATTGGTGTTCCAGCAGGTTTGTCAATTTTCTATGCCAGTGAAAGAGCTTTAGCCAAGGCATTGAACAAAGAAAAGGAATCAACTTTTTTTGCTTCATTAAAGAGATGGACTCCAATCATGAAAGCTTATGAAAGTGGGAATGGTGCTTATTTTGCTACTCCAGCTGTCCAAACAATAACTGCTTTAAAAACTTCATTGGATGAAATTTTGAGTCAACCAATTGATGAAAGATTTGCCAAACATGCTCAAGTTTCTGATAAATTCAAATCTAGTGTTGAAAAATTGGGATTGAAAATCTTGCCAGTTGATCATAAAGTTGCAGCTCACGGTTTGACTGCAGTTTACTTCCCTGATGGGGTTAATGGACCTGATTTGTTGAAAAAATTATCTGAAAAAGGTTTTGTTGTCGCCGGAGGGATCCATAAGAAATTGGTTGGTAAATATTTTAGAGTCGGTCACATGGGTTATTCAGTTTATGCTGGTCATGTTGACAAGTTAACTAAAGCCCTTGAAGAATCATTAAATGAATTAAAGTAAGTGTTGATATTGGATTAGATTTCTAGTTGTTTATGCAAGCAAAATACATAAACCTATATAAATATATATATACACATCTATATCTGAATATAGCTCATGTCCACCTATCTGAAATCGGATGATAACAGTATTCTACGGAGTTGGAGGTGTTCCGACTTCTCTCAAAACTTTACAGAATGATAGAATTAATACCTTTCTGAGTAAACAGTTATTATGAAAATCTGTTGCAAATTCAATACTGCAATTATTTAATTGGCGGCATTACTTACTACTACCATTGATATTACTAATCATATAAGAGATTAGCACATTGGGCATCGCTTCCGAAATCCGCAAAACATTACCTTTTTTTTTTTCTTTTCAAGTAGTGGAAGTCACTTAGTGGTTTGGCTCGTACAAAAAGATACAAACAAACAAAATGAAAAAAAAAAAAAAAAAAAATGTGAGACACTGAATGAATTCTCTTCGGTGGGGTGCCACACTTTTTTACTTCATTTCCATTGGTATCACCCACCTTCCTTTTAGCTATCTATTCTTATAACATCATCTATATACTTTGATTAGAATTACATCGTTAATATAGTGTTCCTTTTTATTTATATGCCTACCCAATACAGATTAACATACACATACACGCTTGTCATAGATGTTTATTAGAAATGTTAAATTGATAAAACTAGCTCCAGTGAGGCTAGCCTCGCCATTAGTGTCTGGGTCGTCTCTTTCTAGTTCAATTAAGATACCCAGTATTAGATATTTCACTCACCAATCACATTCTAATTTTAGATCTAGCTCATCATTATTGTCAGCTTCAATATCACCCAAATCTTCACCAAAAGCACCATCCTATGTAAAACCACCAAGACATGACAATGATAGTAGTAGCAGTAGCAACAGTAGTGAATCATTCATGTTGAAATCATTATTTAAAACCATTTGGCCAAAGAACAATCTCAATTTCAAGATTCGTGTAATTATTGCATTATCTTTATTAGTTGGGGCCAAAGTTTTAAATGTACAAGTGCCGTTTTATTTTAAACAAATCATTGATACAATGAATATCGATTGGACTAATGAGGTTGGGATATTTCTGACGGTTATTGGTAGTTTAATTTTAGCTTATGGTGGGGCTCGTTTTGGTGCTGTGTTGTTTGGTGAATTACGTAATGCCATTTTCGCTAGTGTAGCTCAACTGGCAATTCGTCGAGTTGCTTATAATACTTTTGTTAAATTATTGAATATGGATTTACAATTTCATTTGAGTCGACAAACTGGAGGATTAACTCGGGCTATTGATAGAGGTACTAAAGGTATCAGTTATGTTTTATCAGCTATGGTGTTTCATATTATCCCTATAACATTAGAAATTTCTATTGTCTGTGGGATATTAACCTATAATTATGGTGCTTCGTTTGCTGCCATGACATTTGCTACCATGTTAGCGTATTCGATTTTCACTATTCAAACCACAGCTTGGAGAACTAAGTTTAGACGACAAGCTAATAATGCTGACAATCAAGCAGCCAATGTGGCATTGGATTCGTTGATTAATTATGAAAGTGTCAAGATTTTCAATAATGAATTATATCAAGCATCGAAATATGACAAGGCATTGATGAAATATCAACAATCAAGTGTGAAGATTGCTACTAGTTTGGCTTTTCTTAATAGTGGGCAAAATTTTATATTTACTCTGGCATTGACAGCAATGATGTATTTGGGATGTCAAGGTGTTTATACAGGCGAATTAACTGTCGGTGATTTGGTATTGATTAATCAATTGGTGTTCCAATTGAGTGTCCCATTAAATTTCCTTGGTTCAGTTTATCGAGAATTGAAACAATCTTTATTGGATATGGAAAATTTGTTCCAATTACAGAATCAACCAATCAGAATTAAAGAAATACCAAATGCTCCGCCCCTTAGATTAAACAATAACCAATCTTTGCTGCTGCCTGGAGAAATTAGATTTGAGAATGTGCTGTTTGGTTACCATCCAGATCGTCCAATATTAAACAATGCTACTTTTACTATCCCTGCAGGACAAAAAGTTGCCATTGTCGGACCATCCGGGAGTGGTAAATCGACGATATTACGATTGATTTTCCGATTTTATGACATTGATCAAGGTCGTATTTTAATTGATGGACAAGATATTAGTAAAGTTCTGCTAGAATCATTACGTAAACTAATAGGGATTGTTCCTCAGGAAACTCCATTGTTTAATGATACCATATTAGAAAACATTCGTTATGGAAGATTGGATGCCAGTGATGAAGAAATACATCGAGTGATAAATCAAGTTCAATTAAATAAATTGATTGATGATTTACCCGATGGGGTTCAAACCATTGTTGGAGAACGAGGAATGATGATTTCTGGAGGTGAAAAGCAACGATTAGCCATGGCTAGATTATTATTGAAACGAGCTCCAATTACATTTTTCGATGAGGCAACATCAGCATTGGACACTCATACCGAACAAGCATTATTGAAAACCATTAGACTGATATTTAAACAACAACATCAAACTAATGTAAGTATTGCTCATCGATTGAGAACTATTGCTGATGCCGATAAGATAATTGTGTTGAACAAGGGGAAAGTAGTAGAGGAAGGGACTCATTGGCAATTATTGAATGAACAACCCAACTCATTGTACGCTCAATTATGGAATATTCAAGAGAATTTGGATATTGAGAAGGAATTATTACAAAGAGAGGAAGAAGAAATTGATGAAGAAGAAGCAGAGAAATTGAAACTTATACATGAAAAGCAAGAATTGGTACAAGAAGCAAAATTGTTTAGTAGTCAAGACTCTGAAAAAAAAAAAAAAAAAGAAAGACAGTAAATAGGTAAAATGTATGAATAGAAAAGAGTGAATCAACCTTTTATCGAATGAATGGAGTTTGAATGTATAAATCTCTTTAACTAAGAAAGGTATGGGGTTTTAGGAAACTTATAAAGTAGTGTCGGAAATAACACCTGTAGTATAATTTCCGGGATTATTCAGCCCATTGATAAGTAAAATTCTCAACATCTTTTGTGGAGGAGGGTGGAACGGAATCAAACAAATTTTCCCTCCTCCTCCTCCTCTGCCCCGATCTTTCCACCAACCTACTATCAACGGACTTTGAAATATATCTACAATATTTAGAGTTAACCTACATTATGCATAATAGTACACATATACGAGGAGAAAGATTGATTCATGACTAAAATTTATTGTTCACCCACACACGAACGAATTGACTAACGTCTTTCGCTCTCTCTCTTCATAAATATATGTATATCCCATCACTTCTTGATCCACTTTAGATTTTTTTTTTTTTCCCCCTATTTCCTTTTATCTTTCTTTCTAGTACTCATAATTATTTATCAACTTGAAATAACAAAATGTGTAAACCAGCTGTTTGTGAAACTTGTCGTATGTATCACTTTTTATACAACTTGGGTACTTCACTCATTGCTACTACTAATTGTTGACCTTACGGTATTCATCGAATTATACATAAATACTAACAGAAATCAAAACCATAGATGGAGCTACATGGTTCGGATGTGGTAAACACGTGGCAACAGCCATGTCCAATTCACCTAAAGATGAATGGTGTACTTGTCAATCTAGCACCGGTGCAGAATTGAATGGATTCCCACCAAAATTGGGTGATGGTGCAAAACCTTCAAATGATTAAAATCAAGAACTAATTAATACTTATCTAAAAGAAACCTGAAAATAGAGGACATCACGAAATATGATGAAATATCATCCAATCAATATGTTTGTATAGTATGCATTCTTTATTTCAATATATCAATATCAATCTCCAACTTATTATTCCCTTCAATGTTTCTTCCCCTTTTTAAGCTTGACAGAACTGTTTGATACATTATAGGTTAAACTTTAAATGTTCGTTGATTTGAACTGTTCAGCAGTTGTTGTGTATCGAGTCACGTGAAAACGTCCAACAAAATGAAAAAAAAAAAAAAGAAATAGTAATCAGCTGTGGCGGTAGAGACGTAAGAAGGTAGACGTGGTTAACTGTAGAAATTAATAACATTGGTTTACTTTACATTTTTCCTCCCTTTTTTTAAAAACCCGAGGAGAAGTAAGAAAAACAATCTGTTGAAATAAAGAGGTATTCAAGAATAAGTGATTGACAGATGTAGAGAATTCACTGCTATATGATGATTGAACGGAATGTATTGATTTCTATAAGTTTCATCAATAGATTATGAAACTGAGATTCATCTCTAACTAAGCTAATACTGTTAGTAATTGTAAGAGATGTTTGATTATTGAATCTATCTTTCATTTAGTGGAATGTTTCATGACAATTGAAACCAAATTACGCGACATCATATCTGTTTCTTTGTTTGGAGAAACCCTAACAATGGTTTCTACCACAAGATCTACTACCAAACCCCAATTTTTAACCGATACTACTTGTTCTGTGCGACTTTGTTGCCTATTCTTTCACTCAAAAGTAACGATAGAGGTTGAATTGGACCAGACATGAATGAAGGATTCTGAGCTATTTCTCTGTGGAAATATTGCTGTGTGTGAATGTTGACGGTTATGAATGTGTGTCCTTTCGGAGACTTTTCTATGTTCCTGTTTAATGTTCTCTCTCTCTCACATAGTTGTTGTTGTTGTTGTTTTTGTGTATGTTTTTTTCTAGGTTTCTGCTATTGTTCATTTTACAATAAGATCTGCCTCCGCCACTTCTTATTTTTTGCCCCACTTTCCTTATTAGGAAATAGATAGTCTAGAACGTTTGTCGGGGGGGGGGATTACCACCAAACCACTGTTGCTGCTTGAGTCAGTTAATGATTACTCTACCAACGGTTGTAGAACTTCCAGCTTATCAGGCTAGCTTCCAAAATACTGTAATGGCAGTTACTAACATTATATCTACACTTTTCATTATGTTTCTCTCTCATTGTTTACTTATCAATTCTATATCTTAATGAATGAAGCCAATCACTGGTTAATGCTAATCCTTTTTTATCAGAAGTGTCTAACACCCTATTCAACAGTTATTTCCTTTTGTTGGCTATTTGAATCAAAGTTAGGTTATATTCTTGAAGGAATGCGATCAACAAGTGAAGAGAATTTGTTGTATTTCTTAAAAGAAAAGGGAGATGCAATCAAACAAAAGTTCGACCCTTTTCCAGTTGTGGAAAAAAAAAAAAAAAGAGAACAGCATAGACCTCTTGTTGTCGACAATCCAATCGGATTTACCTTTTGCAATTATTGAGTGTAAATATAATTGAGTAGTAGTGATAGTATTAGTGATGTGGTTGAGTCGATTTGTGTTACATTGGAATTTATTTTGTGTCATGTTTGCTTGTTTAGGGGCCTTTTAATTTTTTTTTTTTTTTTTCAACTTCCCCAATTTGGACCAATTTTGTTCACCATTACTACGGCCATCCCTCCCCCCCCCTGAAAAAAATTGCTACGGCCTCAAATTATAAACAAAACATATAACATCTCTTCGCTCTCCCCCTATTATATATATAACCTAACTTTTTTTTTTTTTTATTTTCCACATTTTTCCACATCTCTTATTTGCTTTATTTTACAGTGTTTTTTAAGAAATTTATTTATATATATAATTGATTATAGTGATGTCATTTTACAACACAAATACCAATAGCTCTCCGTCATTTCATCAACAACAACAATTGTCAGGACATCTGTTATCAACTATGAAAAGAAATAACACATTCAAATCAAAGCTTAAATCCTTGAAAAATGAATTACATGAAGCAATAATACTGACTGCAACCACTACTAAACCTTTGCTGCCGTGGTCACGACCACCCACAAGATCAAACTCAACATCTTCGTTTCGTTCACCTTTCTCATCTATAAAGTTATCAAATGGTAACACTACAGGACAATCTTCTGTGTTTTCTTCTTGTGAGTCTTCCCCTAGATCCATATCACTATCATCAACGAAAAATGGCAGTACTATTGGCACCACCGACGTCTTTCCAGTTTCAAGATCCACGTCGGTTTCCTTACCAATCTCAAAATTTAAATCACCCACCACAATAATATCAACAGTGACTAATTCTGCTACTAGCACTACCACTACTTGCTCACCATGCTCAATATCATACTCTTCCCTAGACTATGATTATGATTACGATAATCTATTTGACTTCAATTCTCCAACATCCAGTTATGATCCTAGTCTCAAAAATGAAAGACTAGCTAATAAGAATGAAGGTCTGGGCCAAGAAGAGAAATTCTTATTACCTCCCTTACCATCTTCAACTACAACACTAACACCAGTATTATCGTCGTCACCGGGAAAATTTAGCCATGATCAGATGATGATCAATGGTCAGGTAGACGCCGAAGAAATGGAAAAACAAGAATTTTCTCTGCTGTTGCCAACAACTCCTTCAAACAATTCCCAAAAATATCAAAACAGCTCCTTCTCGCAACAACTACTGTCTCATGAAAATAATCAACATCAACAAAATAACAATCCTAAGAGTGAGGAATTGGTTGATGTTGATAGATTGGCTTGTTCAATCCTATCCCTGGTAGGCAAACGTACTAATGATCAAAACATTGAATGGAATATTTAACCTTAGCTTTGGCACTTTTTGAACTTTTTTTTGATGATAGTGAGTCTTTGGTTTGAATTCTGAGATTAGACCAGCTTTGTGTAATACTATTGAAAGTTGAGGAATCTGTCGAATTCATCTCGTGGTAATTATAACTGGTTAATTGATGTTCAAAGTCAAGACAGGTTATGTTACAAAATGGAACATTTAGTCAGTCATTCCCTTGGAGGTAAAAGTATTTAAATCAAACGATAGTCTTATGTGTAGCAAAACTTTCTATTATTAACTATTTACAAACTAAATTAAACTACTTTTAAATTTTGATATTCTTTCAGCAAGATATGCATCTAATGTTAGCAATTTTTTTTTTTTTTATTTCAAACAAATGTGATCACATAAATCATTATAGAAAGAGCCAATTCTAACACTTTCTTCATTTTCCAAATGCCAATCATCAACCAATTCTTTTAACCCATGGTTTGGTAAAGTTTTCAATTTTAATTGGATAAATTCATTCAATCTTAATTTATTTTCTTCATTGTTAGACATCATTTTCATAATAATCATCTTCATGATATTTTGTGTAGTGATTCCAATTTGTTTTGACCAGTCACTTCCCTTACGTAAGGACCTCATAATCCAGTTATCATAATTTAACTTGAACCAATGGAAAACAAGGTCAATCACTCGTTGGTTATTTGTGAATGTGAACCCAATCAATCCTAATTCGATCAATTTGGAATCTATATTATTGTTGACAAAGTTCAAAGTTTTATTAACCAACTCAACATCTGCACCAGAACCATACACAAACGATAAACTTGTCAAACTTAACGTCTGCAAATCTTGTTGGCTCGCATTTGTTTGTTTCAAAAGAGATACATTGGCATTTTTAACTAACTCTAAAACTTTTTTATATTCCTTCATCGAGGCTTTGCTCATGGTAACATTGAATACAGCAGGTAGTATCTCTTTTGGTGTAAATTTCTTGTTAATACCTGAGTTCATAAAATTTTGATAATATTTATGGGCCGCTTTGTATGCTGCCTCACCAGTACTGCTCGTGTTATTGATATTCAATTGCAAAATAGATGATCTAACTTTCCACTCTAAGCTATTGTACTGATTTCTCGAGATTTTATCTAAGGAATTATTATCCCATTTGATTGCATTAAATAAATCACCAGTAAATTTGCTTAACCATTGGTTGTTAAATTTATCAAATTCGCTGAAATGACGCAAGATATCGATAATTGGTTCCAAATAACTCAAGGCACATTCCCATATCTCCCAATTAAACTCTTTTGATTTTAGCAAGTCCCCCATCAAAGAAATAAAATTGATTAAATCGTTGCTATTTGAATTTGGAGTCCCCATGACAGTTCCCAAATCAGAAATTATCATTATAATATCTTTTGGATCCATTAACGACAAATTATCAACGTCAAAGTGATCATACAATACCCGATAATAACCTTTATAGCCTGTGTTTATATTTATCAATTGGTGGTCAATATCTAATTCAATAGATCGATCCGTCATCATTAAGTTGATCAATTTAGTTTTTTTGTTGTTTTCGTTACCATCAGTAGTTTTGGCTTTGATAAATAAAGGAATATGATAGGGAGTATCCTCGATTGCAGCTTCTTTGGTCGTCATATTATGGAAATAAGTATGTTGCTCAATAGCAATCTTCTTTTTCGATGGATTATTACCAGTTTCTTGATGTGTGACTCTCAATAATGGATACCCTTTACTTCTTGTCCAAGAGTAAACAAAACTTGGTAAGTCAATCGAAATGTCGTCATTCAATTTTTGCCAAATGTCAAAGATTTTGATTGACTTTGACTGGTATTCTTCAATTATTTTTGTAGCGAATTCTCTAAGGAAATCTTTACTTTCTGCTTCAAAAATCCCGTCAATCATATTCAAAAGAATTATACCTTTTTCGTAAATATTAGTACTGAATATTGATTCGGTAGTGGCATTTAAACCAGGGCTCTGGTTGCGTTCCATATATTGAAAAATGCTGCCTATTTTAAAATCACCATCATCATAAAAGCAATCTCTAGATAACATTTCATCGTTGCTATGGGTAGTATTTGCACCAATAATCTTGCGTGCCGTCCATGTGGCAAACGCTTCATTAAACCACAAACAACTCCAACTATCAAACGAAACCCAGTTTCCTATCCATTGGTGGACCAATTCATGAACAATCAATTCAGTTAATTGGGTCTCATCTTGGTTGTTGGAATAGTTTTCGTCAATCAACAAATTGGGAGCAATTACATTAATCATAGACCAATTCTCCATCACCCCATCTTTTAAAAATGGAATGGCCACGAAATATATATGATTTAATGGATATTTGCCAAACACTGCTTCCAATTTGGGTAAATATTTCTCAATGATTCTTAAAGCCACATTAGTCTTGGATATCTCTCCCGATGGCGCATATACTCTAACTGAATCCTCAATATTATTCGTCTTTACTGTTTTACTCAGTTGCCAAGTAAAATCACCAACCAGAAATCCCATTATAGCGGGATGAATGGGTTTTGAGTAAACAAACTTACTTGTTTTCCATTCATCATCATCGTTGAATACAACATCATTTTCATCACCATTACAGAATACTTGAAATTTTTTCAAAGTTTTCAAATCTAACTTTATCATTGGCTTATGGGTTAGTTCATCAATAATAGGGAAAACTTGTTTGGCACCCATTGGCTGAAAATGTGTGGTAAGAATGTAGTTGTCTGATTTTCCACTATCGTTATCTAAAAAATTGGTTTTAAACAACCCTTGGGTTTCATCTTTATAAGTATTGATGGTTTTAATTTGTCCCATGTACTTGACTTCCATTACCAAGCAATTATCAGTGGTTAATTGGGAGTATGTTTGTGGACTCAGAAATGTCACTCTTTGTTGCAATTTGTCATATTTGATTGATAATTTCTTATCACCAATTATTGCACTTGTAAGCACCAATTTATTGGCATGCAAGGTAATACTAAAAGGCTTTTCTTCAGATTGTTTGTCCACATGACTTGTTTGTTGGTCGTTTTTTCCAATTGTAATTATCGCAACACCATTAAAGTTGGGTTTCTGATGATTGATGTCCAATTTATAATGATACTCAATTGGCACGTATTCATTAGAGATACTCAATGGTATCAGTGTGTCTGACATGACTTCCCTAATGTTCTAACAATAAATTTCTTTTTTTTCTTTGCCAATTGATTTTTCAAACCCCAATAAAAGGAATAATCTTCTTCTATTAATAGGATTGGAAATGATTGGGATAGTAACAATTAATAAAAAAATTCCGTGAAAATTAGAAAGCAAAAAATTTTCTTTTTTTTTTTTTTTCAATTCATGCAGCTAATTTTTAAAGTCACGTTTTCTTCCACTTGGTAGCATCACACCAGTTTTCAAGCCATTGATGAGTTTGAATTCAAGACATGTTTCATGAAATAAACCTTAACAAAAACAAGCAAAAACTTTAGAAGGGGTTTGATGTTTTCGTTGAAAAACATTAATGGAAAAGTCCGACAAATTTCAAAATAATGAATGGTATGCTTCATTCATCTAATGATGATTTTTTGAATGCACTAAGTTATGTGCTTATAAAGAATCCGATTTTGAATCAAGTTTGGTAGTATTGCTGAGTTGGTTATCTTTACTTTAGATTTATTACAACTAATGACAAAAAACCAATCAATATCTCAGCTATCACTTTAAACCATTCTATTATTTAAAAACTTCAAAAAAAAAAAAGCATTATTCACATTTCATATAAACTTTGAACGTTTAACCTCGACAAGGTCCAGTTAATTTTATAACCAACTAATTGGACTATTTTGAGAGATCAATTGGATCTTTATAGAAATAGTTGTAAATCGTGTAAGTAGCTCAAAAAAAAAAAAAAAAACACACCCTGCACTTCCCACCAACAATTAATTTTCGCTCCCTCGTCGCCATTAAAAATACTACATTCTACCCCTCCACCACTACTAACCACCATATATTGAAAGACAGCACAACCAAATCAATGTTTGATCTAAATGCAAGTGACGAAGAATTGAAATCGAAATATGGTCTTCGAAGTATGCATCCTACAGAGGTTGGCGATGTAACTTATTTTGACACGGCAATACCCGAAGATTTGTCTGATTTGACACCTCAGCAACAATATGAATTACTTATTAAACTTGTTGATTTAAATCAACCACTATCCAAAAACAAACCTGACTCAAACATTTTATTGGATTTAATTTTAAGACAAGATTCTTCCAAGGCAGTAAGGAGTTCAAATAAATCCCTTTCTCAATTTGAAAATCAAGCACATAAATATAATGAAGATTTGAAACGAATAATTGAATCTAATTCTGTACACTTTGTCAATACCAAATGGAAAATTGACAATGCCATGATTGACTTTATGAAACTGAAAACCAAGGCACAACAAGACCGTGCCAGTGCCAGAGTATTTAACCCACAGAGACGAAGCTTAACCAACAAAGAAGGACTTACAGCTGAACTTGAGGATAACATTAATAGCCTACAAGCAAATACATCCTCTATGATTCAGCCTATTATTGAGAGTAAAGCCAAGGAGGATAAAGTAGTCAAAATGATTGAATTCACTAAGGCCAATCAAAATTTTTTCGATTTACCAAATAGTTTGGTTCATTCTTTATCGCTTAACAACAATGAGAAATTCATTGATGACTATAACAGGTATATACATGAGAGAGACAGATTTTTGACTGTACTTAATAACAGATATAGAGATCAGGTTTTAAAGTTGACTCATGACAATGTCAATGGTAAAAACCACCAAGCACTTCGTACTTTGGAGGATGATCGAAAATTGCAGTTGACATTAATTCTGAAAGTTTTCAAAGAGATTGATACAATTGCACACAATTATAGAAACAAAATCTATCAAGAGTTTTTATCATTAGACCATGTGGCTAGCAAGACTCAGTCAACTTCGAAATTTATGTCTCTAGTGGATAACTTATCGCGGTTAAATCTCGATGATAAAATGAAAAACCCTATTGCTGATTTCTTAACCAAGCAAATTGAGGCAATTGATAAAGATTTTGAGTACCAAGTTGAGAAATTTGACAGTAAATTTTTGCTTATGCAGAATAAATTAATTGATTACATTGGGTCGTTAAACCCGGAAAGAAGAGAGGGGTCACATATAAACTATATTAATGAGAAGTATGATACTTATAAAGACGAAATTAATTCGGCTACTCAAAATGGTGACAAATTAATGATTATTAAAGAGGCATTTGAAAGTAATGACTCCTTGGATTTGAGTCTTATCAATGAAGCTTGGTTAGTCTTGTTTAATTTTATAAACTATTTGGATAATATGGTTCTATCAAATCTTTTAAAGTTTCTTAATAATTATGTTCATTACATCAAATTGGGGATAGATGCCCTGGGAAAAATTAGAGATACGGCAATTGAATTGATTAATAAAGTTGTTTTGATTATGATGGCCTTATTTGATGACGAGAATAACGAAAAAAATCAAGTGGAGAGTTCACCTAAAAATTATAAACAATTTGTTCCATACTATACAAACTCTTTATCTACCATTTATCATTTGACAAAAATCAATTCTATTGTCAATAAAATAATCAACAGTTTTGGCAATTTTGTTGGTACAATAGGCAATATTAGCCAATATTCTGAGACTAATAAAGTGATGAAAAGTTTGAAAAATTCATCCACGAAAATCAACCAAAAGATTCTTGAGGCAATTTGTGCTACTTGGGTCAATGATTGTTCTCAATTTTACGAATTAGAGGATTGGACTTTGGACAAGCAAAATAGTAAGTATAACGACAGGTGCAGTGCTAAATGCACTAAATTAATGAATGTTATTCAGTGCTACCAGCTGTATGTATTGTTGAAAATATCTAGCTTGGTTATACATGACCAATCATCTGATTATAATGTTGTTGCTGTTTATCCTAGTAAGAGAATGTTAGTTTCTATTGAAATCCAGTTTATGAGAAGTTTGAACATTATTGTTGATTCTATGATGAAGAAATACAATTTGGATCGTCAGAATAGTCAAGACTCAAATATTAATCCTGATGACTCTAGGAATTTACAAGTTTTCAAGATATTGACTATGAATAATTTTGATAAATTGTCGAGAATAATATACCCTGAATTGCTATTACAATTTGACAAGTCTTTTGATAAAGATTTACTGAAACAAAATTTGAAATTATTTGCTGATATCGATAAGGCAAGTTTGACAATTATCGATGATATTTTGAATATTGAAAAATTATACATTGCACAAACAGTCAATAGATTTTTCCATACTGCTGGTGCTAAGGGGTCTGGTAATCCACCACAAGCTTTAAAGGTCGATGGATTTGTATATGAGATTTTAATTCATTTTGTGAAGTTAATCAACAAGATTAGACCGTTGACAAATGAAGAAGTGTTTGTCACCATTATCAATGAGTTGCAACTAAATTTGTTGAAAAATATAATTGACAATACTCGTCAAATACCTTTAAAGCTGTCCTTGTCGTATGTAAACTTGCGATTGGATGCTAATTTCATTTTACTTGTTTTTGAAAAATCAAAGCTCTTGCAATTGAATGATTCGAGTTATAAATATTTACAGATTCTATTAAATGAAATTGATAACAAAAACAATGACATTCCAAGTAATGAGCAATTCAAATATTCCAAAAATAATTTTGATGAGATTTTACAATTGAATATGCAAGATTCTGCCAATGAGTTTAGTTGTTTTTAAAAATAAAACAAACACCAGCTTGTTAGTTTTGTGTGTAATTAGTAAATTTTTTTTTTTTTTAGGGAACTTGTATACCAAAACCATAATACAATTCTTATAAATCCCAAATATAGGAATGGTTGGTTCTGGATATTTACAGTCTTTGGTTGCTTAAAGCAGCTATTCAGATCAGAAACTATCAATGGATGTCAATTCATTTCAGGTCGTGCTCAACTCAATTGTTGTTCTGTATAGTCCTAAAAAAAAAAAAAACAGTAATCTCATCTCATCCTCATCTTTAGGGCCATAAAAAAAAATTAAAACAACTCCAAGCCTAATTCTGGACATTTCATTCTATTTCATTATCTAATACAACACTCAAAGAGTTATGGGTAAACAACAAAAGAAACATAGTAAAGGTCGTTTAGATAGATACTATTATCTTGCCAAAGAAAAGGGATACCGTGCCCGTTCTTCCTTTAAAATTGTACAAATTAATGAAAAATATGGCCATTTTTTAGAGAAATCCAAAGTAGTTATTGATTTGTGTGCTGCACCAGGTTCATGGTGTCAAGTAGCATCACAACTATGCCCAGTCAACTCGTTGATTATTGGGGTCGATATTGTCCCTATTAAACCTTTGCCCAATGTTATCACTTTCCAATCAGATATCACCACCGAGGATTGTCGAAGTCGTTTAAGAGGTCACATGAAGACTTGGAAAGCTGATACTGTTTTACATGATGGTGCACCTAACGTTGGTCTTGGTTGGGTTCAAGATGCATTTACACAATCTCAATTAACTTTACAGGCTTTGAAATTGGCAGTGGAAAATTTGACTGCGGGGGGTACATTTGTCACCAAGATTTTCCGATCAAGAGATTATAATAATTTAATGTGGGTATTCCAGCAATTGTTTGAAAAAGTCGAGGCAACAAAACCACCAGCTTCACGTAATGTATCAGCAGAAATTTTTGTGGTGTGCAAGGGATTCAAAGCTCCTAAAAAATTGGATCCTCGATTATTAGATCCAAAAGAAGTTTTCGAAGAATTAGGTAATGAAAAGCAGAATAATGAAGCTAAAATTTTCAACCCAGAAAAATTTAGTAGTCAAAGACAAAGACAAGGTTATGAGGAAGGTGATTATACATTATTTCACACAATGCCCATTATGGATTTCATTAAAGAAGACGATCCTATAAATCAATTGGGTTCTTTGAACAAATTTGAATTACCAGCAAAGGACGATCATGAATGGAAGATTCTAAGTAAGCTCAAATTATGTACTCCCGAATTATTGGAGTGTATCAAAGATTTAAAGGTATTAGGAAGAAAAGAGTTCAAAATGATTCTCAAATTCAGAAAGCAGGCTAGAGATATACTTGGAATTGACAAAGATGATGAGGATAATGATAAAGCCGAAATAGAAGTAGAACCATTAACAGAAGAACAAAAAATTGACCAAGAATTACAGGATTTGATGGAGAGGCAAAAACAAAAGGCAAAACGTGCCAAGAAGAATGCCAATGAATTGAAACAAAAGGAAATTGTAAGAAATCAAATGAACATGTTAACTGATATGAATATTGGTATAGAAGCAGCTCAGATTGGGGCAGACTCTTTATTCAACTTAAAGACTGCAGAAAAGACAGGTCAATTAGATAAATTAGCCAAAGGTAAAAAAAAGATGATTTTCAACGATGAAGAACTTGCCAAAGACAATGAAATACATATTGATGAAAACGAAGAAGTTGAAGATTCTGCTGATGAGTTGGATGAATTGGAGAATCAATTGGATGATATGTATCATCAATATCAAGCTAGAAAAGCTGAAAGAGATGCCAACTATCGTGCCAAACAAGCCAGAGGTGATGCTAATGACGAGGCTTGGAATGGTATTGAGGATGACGATGATCAAGATGAAGATGTTGAGTCTGGAAAAGATTATGAAATGGAATCTGAATCAGATTCTGATTCTGATGATGATGAGCATATAAGGCTTATAGCGGAGAAGAAGTCGAATGGGTTGTCTAAAACTGCCCGTAGCTTTTTTGCATCGGACTCGATCTTTAATGAGTTGGGAGACGATGCCATTTTGGAAGAAGTTCAAAACAGAACTAACAACACTAATGGGAAGGTGGTTGAACCAGTAACTGAAAACAATTCTGAACCAGTAGATGATGATGATGACAGTAACGGCGACGACGACGACGACGATAGTGATTTTGAAATTGTCCCTAATCAAGAATCAGATGATGACGAGTCAATGGATTCTGATGATGAACTGAATAATGTTAAATCTGCAACCCATCACAAACAAAAAGTAGATCTTGCGACAGTGGAAGCAATGACTTTAGCACATCAAGTTGCATTGGGACAAAAGAATAAACATGACTTAATTGATGAAGGTATCAATAGATATTCGTTTAGAGATAAGGATAATTTACCCGATTGGTTTGTGGATGATGAAAAGAGACATTCCAAGATAGTCAAACCAATCACCAAAGAAGCAGCCTTGGCGATTAAAGAAAAACAGAAACAATTGAATGCCAGACCTATTAAGAAAGTTTTGGAAGCTCAAGGTAGAAAGAAAATGCGTGCTCTTAGAAGGTTAGAAAAGATTAAAAAGAAATCTGATTTGATTAATGAAGATTCTGGTAAATCCGAAAGAGACAAAGCTGATGAAATTCAGAAATTGATGAAGAAATTGAGTAAGAAACAAAAGCAAAAACCCAAGACTACGGTTGTTGTTGCTCGTGGTTCTAATAGAGGACTTAGTGGAAGACCTAAAGGTGTCAAAGGTAAGTATAAGATGGTTGATGGTGTCATGAAGAATGAACAAAGAGCATTAAAGAGAATAGCCAAGAAGCACAAGAAGTAGCAGTAGTGGGGATTGTAAAATGTTAGTTATAATAGACAAGTTTTGGAACAAAAAGAAATCCGTAAACTAAAGTATAATGTAGAGACTGAATAATAAGTTGCTAACACCAAGGTTCTACATCAACTGAACTTGGCAGATTCTTTTTTTTTTTTAGTAAAATATTTCTGCAAATATAGATTCTTTCACTCTGACACAAAAGACGTTTATTATTATTATCGGTTCATCGTATAAATTGATCTCCCAAACTATGATGTTTTCCCGTCGCTCAAAATTCGTTTTTGCTGTTGTTGTTGTTGGGAATTTTGTTTCAAATTCACCTTCTGAAACAATAAACTCATAAAACCCGTTTTAAGTTTAGCAAGGGGGGAAGAGGTTATGAACAAGACAGTCTTAGTATTATATTAGCCAAATTGGGTTAAATTAATTTGTCCTGATTAGGAAAAATCTGAGTATTTTCTGAAACTTCTTGCACGACTAATTTCAGGTACACACACCCAGAAAAAAAAAAAAATCTAACCAAGTTATAACTCACAAGAAAACAAAGAGAAGGAATAGAAAGGAAAAAATTTTAGAATATCACATCTGACAGTGGAACATTTCACAATATCTAAATATAATCGAATTTAAAGGATATCGCATAGTATTGACTTGGAAGTAAAGGGCCTTCCATTTCTTTAGTCAGTTTGTATTATTGTAACTCTGCCTCCCCCCTCCCCATCCCATCCCTTTCAATAAACCATAAGCCGATTATGATACTGCAAAAGGTAGCCCTACGTAATTATAAGTATCATGTGTGTGTAAGATACGTGGAATTACACCATGTCACAGTATCATTTCTGCCACCAGACACATTTGAGAATGTAAGTAATCTGCTCACTCTCTTTCTCTCACAACATCTCATCCTCCTCCCGCTGCCCTTTAGCAGGATTGTTGTAACACAAAAATACAAATAATTTTGACTTGACAACCAATTGATATGGGTTCAACAATAATAGAAATGGAAAAAAGCACACCCCCTCAAATAAAAAGAACCCAACACCCTGAGAAAACATTGGGTTAGTTCACTGTTGTACATCAGCTCATATCAAGATTACAAGAGTATACATTCACCAATCTTCAGATTTGTTCCATCTCACCGAATGGAATAGAGAAGAGAAAAAGCATAATCTAATGTGGATTTTTGTCACAAAGAGGGTTGGTGAATGATGATCGAATTTCAAATGAGAATTTTTTGTATTTTCTTGCAAGAGATATCAAACACACCTGGACTTTCACAAACAACAGCCAAACTACCAGCAAGGTTTCTTTGGGATCAGCATTGGACTTACAGATAACAACGAAAATAATATATCAGCAAGTGTAATGAGAGCTTTGCACCCCCTATGTTCACTGGTGGGTGTGGTGGGGGTCCCTGTAGTTGGAAAGATTATGGGAGCAAGAAGAGACGAATTTCAATTTGTGATTCCCAATCCCCGATTGACAACAACAATCATGAGGAGGGAATAGAATCTACAATTGGAAACTTAAACCCCCTAATCGAAAGACTCACAAACAAACTTCCGCCTTCCATCTATTGTTAATTATAGTCTTAATTTTTAGACACTAACAATCCTTTCACCAGTATTTCACCCGTTGATTTGTTTAAGCTAGAGTAATAATATTGAGCATTAGGGTTAAATCGTTTGCATATTTAGTAACTTGACTAACCTCTATTAGTTTGGTTTTCCAATTAATATATATTTTAATTAAAAGACTACAAGAAGAATATTAGTTAACTTGTGCATGATACTTTTTCAATACACGTAAAATATTTTAATCTATTTTGAGGTTTTGTGTAATTTAAGAAAAAAATTTAATTTCTTCGCTTTTTTTTTTTTTTTGCTCTTTCTCTTTTTAGCCTAATTCTATCATCACCACTACCACCACTACCACCACTACCACCACTAACTACTAATTACCAATTTCTACTTAAAAAAAAAAGAGAGACTCCAACAAATTTTTTTACTTCATTTCATTTCATCTTTCTTTTCTTACTTTCAACACTTTCAACCTTCATTTCTATATCCATTCTTATCCACATTCACTTTATTCACCCTCCACCCCCCTATTCCTGTCGCTCCTTTAATATATCTTCATTCGCTTCATTTCAAACCACGTCATTTTCCAATTAGGAATTCATTTTTATTTACTATTAATTTATCAAATCCAAGGTAAAGAAGATTATACTTTACTTTACTTTATTGCATTTCTCCATCTATTACCATTTGTTTAAAGACAAAGATAATAGTCATATTCAAAAAAAAAAAAGAAAAAGAACACACATTTCTTTGTTAATTACAGTTTCTAGGATTCTTGTTCTTTCGTTTTATTTCAGCAATCTTCACATACTAGTTTACCAACCTTTAGCGATTTAAAAGTAAGAGTATTTTACTTGTCAAATTGAATTCAATTAGTTTTAGTTGGTTGGTTGTCAAAAAAAATTTTTTTTTGGGTTAAGATTCTCACACGGAAGACAAGGCAGGCTTCCTTTGTAAAGTAAAACTAACAAAAAAAAAAAGAGAAAGAAAAAACACTGAAGAAGTTTGTAGATATTTATCTACTTATTATTACATTGGCTTTGCATTTCTAATCAACTTCAATTCATATATTCACATTGTGGGTTACCATTTTTTGGTCTTTTTTACTGGTTTTTGGTAACTTTGGAGCATTAACGTTATCAAATTAGTCATTCTTTACCTCCTCATTTCATAGAATCGACCTGGGTTTTTCTAATTTAATTCTGTTTTTATCACACCGTTTTTGTTTTTGATATTTGGTTACTAATACAACATGTCGTCTTTACCAAACCCAAACCATTTGACTCCAAATTTTAATAGAAGGGGCCATAGACATAAACGGTCTCAAGCAATGTCAGGGGATTTTGATGCAATAGGATTAGGATTATTTAATTCACCTTCACATATTGCCACTAATGCGCTTGCATCCTCGTCACCCCCACCGCCACCAATATTCTCAATGCTGGATGATTTGGATAAACATTACCAGTTCAATAATACTGAGGATTTTTCAAATAACCCTAATCAAGGTTTCGCCTTTCCTAATACCACAAGTTCCGGTAGACTTGAACCATATTCATCTTCCGCCCCTTTGAGTAGTAAATTCAATCAACACGGGCCCTCAAATTCCTTAAATTCCCCTATTAGACTACATCAGAAACGAGGGTTTCAAAATACTAGCCATTTCAACAACAATCCTAATCAACCCAAGTTTTTTCTAACCAATGAGACAACCGTGAACAAAGACAATGTTCCAGAAGCATTAATAGATTTGGACGATATATTCAAGGCTAATCTACACATAAATGATAATAGCAATAGTGGTCCATTATCAAAAACTGCACATTTCCATAAACGTACAGAACTGGCCCCTGCAAACTTCTATTATGATGACTTTTTGGGGTCTCCTTTCATTAAGGAAAATGCAATTGAAGAAGAAGAAGAAAGATTGGAGGTGAGCTTTGAAGACAACGAGGAAGACGAAGAAGAAGACGATGATATACGTCTTCACGTTAATCATGGATCAGATGAGGCATTGCCACCACCTTCTTTTTATCAGTCTGCCTCAGCCAACTCGTCAAATTCAAGTTTGAAAACGAAAACTATAGAAAAAACCCTTTCAAACTCGTCATCAAGCTCGTTGTTTGCAACTCCAAGATCAGGAGCAAAAGCAAGTAGATATAAGAATATTTACGATCAATCAAAAATTATATCAAATGCAATGAAAATCTCGTCGGAAAATGTTAGTGGCATTGAACGAACCGTTACTCCTCCTTTGAATCGCAATAACAACAGCAAATATCTTAATCATTCTTCTTCCTTGCCCTCTTTGAAGGGAAAAAGGTCATTCTCGCATGTGCCACAATTACGGTATGGCGACACCAAGAGAGTTGCATCTCCTAAAACTAACATCACTATAGATACTCCTCCTACACCAGCAGCAGGTGTTGCAGTCTCTTCTTCAACCGGATTGTCATCATCACCATCATCCAAATCACCAGATACCCAATTTATATTGGAACTCCCTTCTGCCTCAACTCCATCTACATCAGCTACAACATTGAGTACTTCTAGTAACTTAGAATTAAAGAAGAGTAGAAACAGTCCAACAAGTGTCAACTCAGAAGCTTTAGATTCAAATACTACATCAAGTACAAATTCGACAGTAGATACTGCAGCATCACCAAGTCTTGCAGCAGATATCACAGGTAATACTACGACACCGGCCATTGTTGTCACAAATGAGCAAACGCAACCTGATAAGGATCCGTTGTATATCAACACGAATATTAGTAGCGATAATACAACAATTGAAAAAAGTGCATCCACTATAACGCCATCATCGGGAAACTCGACACCATTGGTGGATGCATGTGTATCACCTACAGCCGTTGTGTTCCCAGCACAAGAAGACTTTGAAAAAAAAGGAACTGGCCCCCAATCGCCCACAAGACCGCAGTCACCTGCTGAAACGAGAATTTTAAATGAGACCAGAATCCCTGTTTTCAAAAGAAAAAGTGCATCAAAATCTTCACTAACAACCCCGTCATTACCGTCGTCTTCATCATCCTCTACACCAGAAGTTGGCCCTACTACTTCTCCACCAAAGCCACAATACATGAACAAACATGATTTCATGCACAGAAGTTTGTTCAGAAGAAGAGGATCCAATGCGACAGATACATCTTCGGTGAGTTCCGTATCGTCAAGATTGAAACGAACCTCAAGAATATTCAATTGGATAAGAAACAAATAAGAATTTAATACAAGGAAACCCCATTTAATATTTCCCTTTCTGGTTTGGATAATATTTGCTAGAATTGTATTATTAGCATTTGCATATATCTGCATACTTTTTTTTTTTTGGAAATTGAAATGTCTGTATAGGTATATATATTTAGAGAATTACGTTACAGAGAACAACGGGGATCATGTCTTCGTCATATAATGCATTATTATTATTCGTACTTATGAAAGCAAATTGTTCAAAAATTTGTTCTTGTCTTTGCCAAAAAGTAATTTCTTTTGTGGTTTGTTTTTCATAGAATTGTTAAAGTGTAAGGTACTAACTCTAGTAGTTCTTTTCTACTGAAAATTCGAAAAGTATTATGGGCTATAAATTGCATAATATTCACATAGAGTAGCGATATTCGATAGGAGGAGTGTGTGGAAATCTGCGATTGAAGAAACATTCTTCCATTTACATTTGTTTATTCACTCATAAATGTTCAATTAAATTTCAATCCCCCCTTTACTACACCACAGGGACAACGATTCTAAATTATTTAATTTATTTTCGCACCAAATTTGATTTAAAAAAAAAGATTTCAACGTTCTTTAAATTTTAAAACTTCAAGTAAAGTTTACTAACCATTTTAGTTACGGAATAGGCTTGTAAAGTTTAAGAAAAAAATAGAATAAAAAATATCTCTTTTAAAATGTTGAATTGAGAATGGGAACGTTGTTGTTTATTGCTATAGTTGTTGTTGTGGTTTGTTATGGTTGCTGCATCTGCAAAAGATCTTCTCCAAATCACACGACTTTCAGGTGCTTTTTAATTTTTTTGCAATTATAGCACAAAACCCTCTTTTCTTTCTTGTAGTTACATACAATTTTATACCCACCAGTATCACACCAATGTACTTTGATAATGCACTTAAGTATATTTGACTTTCCCTCTCTCCACCACCGTAGTATTTATTGTTACAGCACTATAAATATAATTTGAGTAGTCACTGACCTCTTAATTTGAGAACGTCAACATTAATTATAGCAAAATCCATAGAGATAACTCAAAAAGCTTACCAAAAAATAGTTATGGGATTATGTTTGACACCAATATTAGATTATAATAGAAAAATTACTAATCAGATCTGCAAAAATCATTCAAGCTGTATGAATTTTTGTATACCTCATAAGTGGGGATAAGAATCTTCTCCAAGTACATAATCATTCTATAATTGATACGATACTATCCAATCACAAATTGAACTTTAGTAGTTACTCCCATCGCATGATTACAAAAAGTGATCCGAGAAAAAGAGACTTCTAAATCATCAACTTCAATTTAAGATTGCTTTTGTTAAAATTTATTCTTTTTTTTGTCATTCAATGTACATAAATTATGCATAAGTCTTAGCTCAAAAAAAAGGATCTTGTACTAAATCAATCTTATTCAGTGCAAACGGACTCCTACATCCGTTACCGGACTGGTAGAGTATTACCATGGCGCTCGGATCCGGGTTTAAATACCATCCTTGACATCCTTTCCGCCTACCGCCTCTATAGGTTTTATAAATACTCAATTAGTGCAAATACGAGCTACTAATGTTGTCTAACCATTTCAAATCGGACTATAGAACGCAATTACAAGAGAAGAAGAATGACAAGAAAGACACAAGCAATATCCAAATAAAGAAAACAATAGAATTCTTACATGCATAAAGCAATCTTTTAGAATTGAGTCAGTGAAGGTTTAGTAGAAAAAGAACCAATAATAGACAATAAAAACGAAAAGAAATAAATCTTCTAATCATATCTTGAATGATACAAAAGGTGGTTATGTCATATAATCATTCTTTTATTGAATATTTTCCAAGGAAGTTTTTGAGGTTCCGTTTTAGTAGATCTCATCAAGCCTCTTTACAATAATAATATTTTTAAAACCCCATTTAAACACACATATATCTCCCACATTTGAGATAATATCCTAAACTGTCAAAAGTTTGGCTTTAAATGATTTATCTTGCTTTTAATTTAGAAGTGATCTCTTGATTTTATCGATTGATTTTCAATTTCTTATTGTTTGAATGATGTGGCTCAACAAAATGAAAATGGAGAAACACCATAAAACACGGTAGAAGTTGCCAATTTTGTTTAAGAATAAATCCACCAATATATATACACAAAGTTCTTACGAATGTTTGTGTTATGATTTTGAGCCCACAAGGACTTTGCAGAGGATTATTGTTTAATTGGTTGGCTTGTATTCTATGTTGGAACTGACTTTTTTTTACTTTGCTTCTCTTTATTTGGAAACTCCATATACCTCGTTGGAATATATAAGAAGTACTAATATGTCACTAGAAAGTATTATATTACAACTTGGAATGTATAATAATATCTTCAAGCAATTCATATCAACAACAATTCTTTTGCTATCAGCATCACTGCACCAAAAAAACAGCCTTGATAATAACAATAATGCAGATGATGATAAATATGCAAGAATAAAAGTTAGTCAATTCTGGTTATTAACGTGAATGAATGAATAGATGAAATCTGCAATCGTAAGAGTGTAGGTGAAGGTGAAATGCATAAAAAATTAACAAATCTGAACAATCAACACGCCTTTGACCTCTTTTTTTTTTTATTATTTCTTGCACGTTCTTTTCTAATTCACCATTACGTTCTAACATTAGCCCCAATTGATAGTATTTTACAGCATACATACTGAACTAACTTAATTCATGTTTACAAATTGGTAATTCTATACGCGATAATGGCGTATCCGCTTAAATTTTAAAATTGGTTTTAATGATGTTTGCATTGTGAGGTTGTTTTTATTTTGTCAGTTTTTTTATCCAAATAAGTTATTTCAAAAAAAGAAATTATCAAACAACAAAGACAGATGGACAAAAACATCTGGTGTTGACGCTAGTGCTATTTCTTTAATTTACTGAATGCAAGTTGATATTTAAGCTGCATGAAAGTTGTTGGGATTAGAGATAAGATGATTTAAATATATTGTTTCCACAGAACAATTGACGCATGAAAATTTCAATATAAAAAGTTATGCAGAGTTGTATTTGAAGACACCATGTGTTGCAGATTTTGATTACTGGCAATTTGCTTTATTGGCTAGGTTATCAAATTGAATTGCAAAAGAATAATTAGGGAGGGGAGGTTGAAACAATCTTATGGATACTCTATATAAGGAGGTACTTTGGGCAAGGTTGTTTTGTTTTTATAATTTCTATTTTCTTTTCATGATTTTAACGAAATACTAAACAACTATCTATCACTGAATATTTCAAATGTTTTTACGATTTTTGTTGCTATGCATCTGTTTATCAGTTGCTGGTGCAAAGGTAATTACGGGTATTTTCAATAGTTTTGATTCATTGACTTGGACCAATGCTGCTAGATACCCGTTTAAGGGACCCGGATACCCAACTTGGAATGCTGTTTTAGGTTGGTCTTTAGATGGAACTGTTGCTAGCCCAGGTGACACCTTTACTTTGATCATGCCTTGTGTATTCAAATTTATTACTAATCAAACATCTGTTGATTTGATTGCTGATGGGGCAGACTATGCTACATGCCAGTTCCATGCAGGTGAAGAATTTACAACCTTTTCATCCTTGACGTGTACTGTGAGCAGTGCTTTGAACCCATCTATTAAGGCTCTTGGTACAGTTACTTTACCCATCTCATTTAACGTAGGTGGAACAGGATCATCGGTTGACTTAGAAAATTCCAAGTGCTTTACTGCTGGTACCAACACGGTCACATTCACTGATGGGAATAACAAAATTTCAACTACTGTTGAGTTCAATAAAACCACAGTTGATCCAAGTGGATACTTGACTTCCGCCAGACGTATTCCAAGTCTCAATCAAGTTACATCTCTTTATATGGCCCCACAATGTGTGAATGGTTACACTTCTGGTATAATGGGAATTTCGAGTAATAGCGGCATTGATATTGACTGTTCAACTGTTCATGTTGGGATTTCAAAAGGAGTGAATGATTGGAATTTTCCAGTATCATACGATTCATTTAGTTACAAGAAAACTTGCTCACCTACTGGTATTTCTATCACATATGAAAATATCCCTGCAGGTTATCGTCCATTTATTGACGCTTACATTTCTGCTTCAGGAGTTAAACTGTACGCTTTGTCATATGCTAATAATTATACTTGTGTTGATAGCAGCTTTCAAAATAAACCATTTACTATAAGATGGACCGGATACAATAGTAGCGAAGCTGGTTCCGACGGTGTTGTCATTGTGGTAACAACCAGAACAGTTACAGATAGTACTACTGCTGTGACTACTTTACCATTCAATTCCGATGTTGACAAAACTAAAACAATTGAAATTTTGCAACCCATTCCAACAACTACCATCACAACATCATATGTTGGTGTGACTACTTCCTATAGAACCCAAACTGTACCTATTGGACAAACTGCTACTGTTATTGTTGATGTTCCATATCATACTACAACTACTGTTACTAGTAAATGGACAGGAACAATCACTACTACTGCGACTCGTACCAATCCAACAGGTTCAATCGATACAGTTGTTGTACAAGTTCCACTGCCAAACCCAACAGTCTCCTCTACTGAATATTGGTCGCAATCCTATGGAACAACTACCACAGTCACCGCACCTCCAGGTGGTACTGATACTGTGATTATTAGAGAACCACCAAATTACACAGTAACTACAACTGAATACTGGTCACAATCCTATGCCACGACCACCACTGTTACTGCTCCTCCAGGTGGTACAGACACTGTGATCATTAGAGAACCACCTAATTACACAGTGACTACAACTGAATACTGGTCACAATCGTTTGCTACTACCACCACTGTTACTGCCCCTCCAGGTGGTACAGACACTGTTATCATTAGAGAACCTCCAAATTACACAGTAACTACAACTGAATACTGGTCACAATCGTTTGCTACTACCACCACTGTTACCGCTCCTCCAGGTGGCACTGATACTGTTATCATTAGGGAACCACCTAATTACACTGTTACAACCACTGAATACTGGTCACAATCGTTTGCTACTACCACCACTGTTACTGCTCCTCCAGGTGGCACTGACACTGTTATCATTAGGGAACCTCCAAACCCAACTGTGACAACAACCGAGTACTGGTCTCAATCCTATGCAACAACCACGACTGTTACTGGTCCACCAGGTGGAACCGATATTGTCCTTATTAGGGAACCACCTAATTACACGGTTACAACCACTGAATACTGGTCTCAATCCTATGCCACGACCACCACTGTTACTGGACCACCAGGAAATACTGATACTGTCATCATTAGAGAACCACCAAACCCAACTGTTACTACCACTGAATATTGGTCAGAATCCTATGCTACCACCACCACCATTACCGCCCCACCAGGAGGTACCAACTCAGTAAGAATCAGAGAGCCTCCAAATTTTACAGTCACAACCACTGAGTATTGGTCACAATCTTATGCAAGTACTACAACCGTTACTGGTCCACCAGGTGGAACTGACACCGTAATCATCAAGGAACCTCCAAATTACACGGTTACCACTACTGAATACTGGTCACAGTCATACGCAAGTACTAGCACTGTTACTGCTCCACCGGGAGGAACTGATACTGTTATCATTAGAGAACCTCCAAATTACACAGTGACTACAACTGAATACTGGTCACAATCGTTTGCTACTACCACCACTGTTACAGCACCTCCAGGTGGTACAGATACTGTTATCATTAGGGAACCACCTAATTACACTGTTACAACCACTGAATATTGGTCTCAATCCTATGCCACAACCACTACTGTTACTGCTCCTCCAGGTGGCACTGACACTGTTATCATTAGGGAACCTCCAAACCCAACTGTGACAACAACCGAGTACTGGTCTCAATCCTATGCAACAACCACGACTGTTACTGGTCCACCAGGTGGAACCGATATTGTCCTTATTAGGGAACCACCTAATTACACGGTTACAACCACTGAATACTGGTCTCAATCCTATGCCACGACCACCACTGTTACTGGACCACCAGGAAATACTGATACTGTCATCATTAGAGAACCACCAAACCCAACTGTTACTACCACTGAATATTGGTCAGAATCCTATGCTACCACCACCACCATTACCGCCCCACCAGGAGGTACCAACTCAGTAAGAATCAGAGAGCCTCCAAATTTTACAGTCACAACCACTGAGTATTGGTCACAATCTTATGCAAGTACTACAACCGTTACTGGTCCACCAGGTGGAACTGACACCGTAATCATCAAGGAACCTCCAAATTACACGGTTACCACTACTGAATACTGGTCACAGTCATACGCAAGTACTAGCACTGTTACTGCTCCACCGGGAGGAACTGAAACTGTGATTATCAAGGAACCACCTAATCCAACTATTACTACCACTGAGTTTTGGTCACAGTCCTACGACACTACCACAACCATTACTGCCCCACCAGGTGGCACTAATAGTGTCATTATCCGAATCCGTTCTAGTCCAAGTGATGAATCTAGTGAGTCCACATTCTCAATATTATCTGTTCCCTCATTTTCAGCCTCGATAAGTATTGTCTCCTCGTTTTCTCGTCCACATTATGTAAACACTACGGTTACCAACTTACCTAGTTCCCAGTCATCATCAGTGAATATACTTTCCAGTGATGAGATAACGTTTACTAATGATGATAGATTCACGTCTTCGATTGTTTTTGAAAGTGGTGAAACAAGTGTGGCAATATCAACAACTTTCTGTGATGACGAACATGGTTGCCAATCTTCTGTTACACAAGGTTCTGTTGTAAGAACTACTGCAACAACGACGGCAACAACCACAACAGTTATTGGTGGAAATAATGGCACGGATAAACCAAAGTCTGGTGAGTTAGCTTCTACTGGTTCTGTTACAAGCAAGATAGTAACACCGGGTGGTCCATCACCAACTGCACCCTTGAATCCTGGGTCTCCAAATAATGGTGTACCATCACCTAAATCACCATCTGCAGAAACACCAGCCACCAAGAATGTACCTGGATCACCAGATATTCCAGACACTAAATCGACTGATATTTCTAGGACAACGACTGTTGTGTCCCATACGGCGACTGAGAGTGGAGCTACTGGTGTTCCGATAAATCCAAACCCTGCTTTGACAACAGGTACCCCATTGGTAGGCAAACCTGGTTCTGTAGTTAACCCGTCACGTGAAACTGGTATCAATACAGGATCAAGAAGTTCAACTAAGATTGTTACTCCACATGCTACTGGAACTGCCACAGCTGCTATTCCAGATACAGGTAATGGTGCTACTACAAAGGGTCATGATACAACTGGTGGTAATTCCCATGGATCTGCAGCTACCACTAATACTCAAGGTGGAAATAATGAACCAGTTAATCAATCACCACCTAATACAGGTGGAGCATCTGTGGGTACCAGTAGCCAAGGAGTTGACACCACAGCCTCTCAAGCGACTACATTAAGTCAACAGACTACAAGTTCCTTAATCACCACGCCTTTAGCTTCTACATTTGATGGTTCTGGTTCTATTGTTCAACATTCAACCTGGTTGTATGTGTTGCTTACTGCTATTTCTTTATTCTATTAGCGATTCCCGAGCTTATTTCTGCTTTAGGATTATTTGTTTTTTTCATTTGTGTGATTTCTTCAGAGTATTATTTTCATTTTCGGTTTTGATAAATTGCATTGCTAAATTTTTTTTTTTTTTCATCAATCTTTAGGAGAGGTTTGTTATAACACATGGATTGTTTTTTGTTTTTTTTAGCATGTCCAATTCTTATTAAGTATATTTTATTTGTTAATACATTGTTCGTAACTAAGTATATTGTAATACACATTTATTGTTCAATAATTAAGAATAGTAACAGCAGGCAATGAATTCAACAAAGGGTTGGATTATCTGGAATTACATGTTATATTGGTGATGCTTTTTTGGAAATCAAAGTAAACAGATTATCACTACCTAACCTATAGACAGATGTCACTATAGCTTATTTTCTAAACTTTTCAGTGCAAGCAATTGTGTATAGTTTCGTTTGCCTTTGGGATTATAAAAGGCTATATGGATTTTCAATAGACAAGTCTACTCAAAATATTGGAAATAAATAGCATTGGATTGCCAAATATTGTTAGTAATGCTCTATTCATATATCACCTAAAGTAATATCAACATCAATGACATATAGCTGTTGAAATAGCAGAAGAGTTAAGTTCAAATGAATATTCCCGGTCATTTGGTAGCGCTATTACATTTATAGGATCCTACGATGTCGCAGAGTCTGGTCAACATCCAAACAAACTGATTGTGACAGGTAAATGCTATAGACACTCGAGCTTAACCTATATTCTTTATGACTTATTGAGTTGGACATACAAAATGGGCAAAAAGAATTTGGCAAAAGTGCAATCGGGAATAATGTTTACACATCTGATTTATTTCCGCATTCATGGAAACATTAACAATGTAACTAGTGGAAAGAAGATATTTTATACTATATATTTGATATAGAGGCTCAATCAATAGAAGAAAAGTGACAAGGTCTCAAGAGAAAGGTTAGAGAATTGTAAGTGGCCAATCAATTACAGGTTACAGTATTCAACAGCTCAGGAATTGAGAGTACTCGTGAGATAAGGAAAATGGCAGTCGAGCAGACATCATTGTATTCATATTGGTTAGATCAAAGTTCACTCAACTCTTACAATTTGGCTGTAACTCATTTTTTTGTCTACACTTGTTACTACTAGTTTTTTGCTTTACGGAATTGAAAATACCTTCCTTCAATTACTATGACAAAGTACCTCAAGAAAAAATCGGATGCAAACTCACTGTTCAGGCAAGCTATTGCAAGCTTTTTCACTAAAGTGTTGATCCAAATGGTCAACATATTCCAAGATTTCTAAACTAAGACAAGAATCTTGAAACCTTCAAAAAGTGCCAACTTTCTCCTGATGTTTTTCAGACATTTCTTTAACATAATGCCTACACTTAGAACTGCCTGGCTCATTGTCGAAACTATGAATAATCTTGTATCCTTACTACTTTCACCAATCTGTGCCAGAAGGTCCAGCATGGTACCAACTAGTAAAAATCCACATAGACTTAATAATCGCTACCCGGCAACAGAGAAAAAACTCGCTCAGTGTACATTACGATTCACCACGACATTCCAAGAAGCAGCGACCCAACAGATAATAATGTAAGTAATCCTTTTCAATCAAATACAAATAACCACCGAAACAATTGTCAGCAAATAGAATTTTAAAAAAATGAATCTCAAATACTGACAATAACCTCTCCCTCTCAAATACTACCAACTCCGTACTCTTCAATTGCACTGTAACTATTACATCAAAACAACCAAATCACAGCATCAAACTCTTGATATATTGACTCTACCCAATTTCGCTCAAATGACAGACCAAGCTATATTGTTGCAGCCATTCATATCAACATTATTTTTAACCAGCTGTGTCTCTCACCTCTCTAATCTCATTCCACTAAACCGACTAGCTGCAAAACTCACCTCGTCCACAAAAAACCCATATCTTCCCTACCTTAGCAAATCATCCCAGAAGTGATCACCTCTTTCTCCAGAAATAGACTGGTTGACAATACGACATAAAGTCAAAAAACTGAACAAATCATCATACTTGTTTATAATATCAACTACGTTCCCTAACAAATTACTTTTAAAACATCCATTCAATGCGAAGGCAAAGTTAGTATTGTCAGTAATAATTATTCCACAAGTACAGCGCTAAGCTGAGCCATGTGTTAGCTTCGAAATTGATACAAAATTTACTAAAACTACAAAAGCCAACAACCGTAACAAAATCAGCTAAGTTATGTCTAAAATTACCGTGATATGTTCCTCTTTTAAAAATATCGGAATATTACATTTCTGAAAAGTTTAAAAATTCAAAAAGAAGGGCTTCACCTAATACTTTCAAGTACATGTGATAGATCTCATTACAAAATAAAAGACTCATTCCTTTCAATCAAGCCAATGACCATCTTATACTTCAACAAACCACTCTACGCTCTATTCTAAAAATATGTCTTGCAAGTACCCCGAGTACTCTAAACCAGTAGAAACGTTTTTTGAAGTTACACTGTAACCACTTCGACACCTCGATCCACTAGAAATTTAATTTCCAAGTTAGAGTGTCCATTCCCCAAACTTCATACGGACCACGTAGATCCTAGACATTAGTTTACAAAAATTGCTGGCAGATATCATCTCAAACCATATAAACCTACCCGTTTACTATAGACACTATAACATTCTCTCTATATCTGTGCATTTCTCAAGTCCTTCCAGCATTCCCAGAACCTCATATATCAAAAATATACAACACATCGTTGGCAAAAGTACCAACTACCTATTCAATTAGCTCAGTCTTTCTTAACTACGACACTAGATGGCACTAGTCAAACACATGCTTCAAATTCAAATAACTGCAATATCTACAATTCTTCTAAAAATGAACGAGCATGTTACCATTGATGGTCACTTTAAAGTGCTTTTCATTACAATACACAACTTTCAAGACAGGCATAAAATACGGGGGTCCTTTTTGCAAATGCCTGAACATATATCTATCCTCCTACACCACCTTCTAACCCCCTTGTACAAACATTACTTAATTTAGAACACCATCATGCCAGCAACCATTCACCAATTCGCCCTAGATACGCTTGTTTCAAAAGCTGCCCTTCCGATCATTTACTACATTCAACAACCCCACAAGGGACAAATAACAGCAACTGAATTTTTTTGCTGCAGTTCATAGTAACCCCGGTTAATTGATCTTGTAGCAAAACTACACAATGATTCTTTCCAAATCGGGCTCATAACAAGCTCTTCACTATCAGTCAGTTCTTTAAAAGTAAGTATTCGCAGGCATAATACTAGCTCTCATCATTAATTCTGAAGCCATAGCATTAGTTCTTTTCAACACCGCGTTATGAAATGCTCCAATCTTTAAATCCTTTTTACCAACTGTCCACCTACTCCAACCACTAGCACTAACTGCAATCTTCGGATGTGTTGGATTTTTAAATACTATAGAAACAAATTTTAGAGAGTAAGGTCAAGTCACAGATTGGAATAACATCAATTCTCCAAAATTTTTTAAGATACAATGACAAACAGAACGTAAAACTAGCATTGAAACCAATAACAAGGAAAGAGTATATAAAACATGTTTAGCGATGCATACTAGAGATAATATATAGACTTGTTGATTTCATAAGTCACTGAATCTATCTTTCATTATTATTTTTCTAGTGTAAATAGTTTCTTTACTATTGAGGATAGTCAAATGATAAATGCTTTGCATGAGAGATTGGATTTGAACATATATTACAAAAGATGTTCCTCTTCTGTTACCTTTTTGACAGATATTTAAAGCCTTTCGATGATAGTTAAATAAAAGACTACTGATTTCTTTTTCCCATTGCTTAATTTATATCAATTTTTCGAAGTTGATTATCGCAACCAGGATCCTGTGATGTCTTGAGACTTCTACTACATGTATTTATGATTGTTGATTTTAAAGTAGTGAAGGCATATGCTGTTTGTGTGTCGGAGTGCTCAGTGAATTAAGTTTCTTTAGGTTATTGGTCATTCCAAAAGATTGACTAGTTTGTGTACTTGATGGTGTTTCTCATTGTAATTGAATTCCTGCATTTTTCTATTTTATGGAGATATTATGTTTGGGATTTAGAATACGCATGGTAACACTAGAGTGTGACATTTGAAAGAGCACAGGTGATTATTGAGATTTCAAAGGGTGTCGAGCATGATGTAACAGGAATCAGATTATGACTGTATTATTATTTAGTAATGGTCGTTTTGAAGGGTGTGGTTGATTGGGGAGACACTTTTGGTGACTATGAAAGCACAATAGTTGTTGCGAGTTGTCTTTAGGTGTACATTACTCGGCTTTGGATTATTGGAGATATAGGTAATCTTTTTAATTGAAGGTGCTAGAAGTCTGAATGTTTCATTATGCTTTGAGAAGTGATCATCATTTGATTCGCTTTAGTCTGACTTCTGGTGTATGCTGAACTTGCATTGATTTGAATTTGTTACTCTGTAGTTTATGGGCAAAATGTTAGTTTGAGAGGCAGGTCAGAAACTGGATTGAGCAAGGAGGATTTAAGGACAAAGTTGATAAAATTAGAATAGGCATAACCGTAAAATGAAGGTTATATAAACATACATTGTTTATGTGGTTGGTGAGAGTGTCTTGATTAGTTTAGTCGACTCGGTCCTGATTCGAGCAGGAATGAGATCTATAATGCTAAGCTGGCTTTAGCGGTTCCCTTGCTTTGAAGGCAGAAAATGAGCCAAGTTTGGTTAGATGAATGTAGGCACACTTTCAAGTATTTGCATTTTTGAAGTTTATGTGAGCACGGTGTTTTCAAAAGTGGCATGATTTGTTGGCTTATCCAACGAAGATGAGATATCAAAGGAACATAATTGTATATCATTCAGAAGATAAAAGAAATAAGTGACGTTTAAATGATTTAAATAAATTGGAGAGGAAGAATTTGATATTCACTAAGGTAAGCGAGATAGAATTGGAAAGATGACGAGAGCATGTACTCAACTACGTGTCGTACGACTCTAGCTAATCATGATAAGGAAGTATTAAAAAGCTATGATCATGTCAAGATTGCAAATCTAAGCAAAGTAGCATAAAGCCAGTCTGTCTCATCTGTGATTTTAAGGGTAAATTTCATTGGCAGTAATGATCTGCCATACCTAATGAATTTGTCATCATTTGGTTCCTCGCATTTCAATCAAGATTCAATACAAATCGGTTTTGATTTCTCCTCTTCTAACTACACTGAATTATCTACATTGCCAGCAAAAAAGAGCCTCTCACCTTCTAACAAAGAGGTAGATGTGTAGCGCTTCACCAAGGTACTGTGTATCTTTTTCAGACATAGACTGGAGCACATAATTGTGTATAGTCCTTTTACTTGTGAAAATCATTACTTGTCAATTTGAGCACAGCAAGGTACGTTTCTAGAACTTGTCTAGCAAAGCTCATCTTGGAGATTTTGTCTCTCGTGAAATGATATGGATCACAGCTCAAAACTCTCGATAGACTTAATGTGGAGACGAAATCAATTAGTTTCTCAGTAGTTAAGTCCCAGCAGCTTGTCAACAATATGGCACTCTTGGTTCTTTTGTCGGTCGAAACAATACTTTATGTCTTGAGTACCACAAAAGATGTAGTTTATCATCAAGGTTAACTATCCATAAGCAGTATTTTTCGTATTTCTCCGTTTGTTGAATTTAAATCTTGCAATCATAAAAAATATCAAAGTTGAACGTGGTGGTAGAAATCTTATGTTCGATATACCAGAGTATTCCAAAAACGAGTGTAGATTGCTAATGAGTTTTCATTTGCTAAAGCAGCACTTAATTTGAACTACTAAGCATGCCTATCAGCGGTGTGATGCGTGACTAAAATAGAAAGGGTAGCCGTCTTGTAGCAATTTCGCTTAATACAAGTAGATTCCGGAAGCTTTTTGCTGATTTACAGCATGTGTAGATTTAGGGATATAAATCCTCAAAATGAACGGAGCATGGATTAACTAAGTAGTACTCTCATTCCTCCAACTAAGGGTTGTTAAACTTCGCAAACTTCTATATTGTTGAGCTACCTCGTGGTAGAGGGGGTGAAATGAAACTGTTCATTTCTATTTTTTTAGTTCTTCATTTTTTTTAGTAATTTTGCGTGTGTGTACCAATAAAACATCATATTTCACTTAAACTAAACCATTATGCTTAGCAAATGCTGTGACTAAATGATGCCTCTTCTTTTATTGGTAAAACTGAGAGGCATTATAATTCAATTCTTTATTATTGTAATATATAAGTTACAGTATTGGCGGTAGATAGTTCTCAGTTAGCATAGACTGTTGGGTTGAAATTTTATCTCATCTTTGCTGCAAATTCTTGTGAAAATAATAAGAAATAACAAGGTCACCAGTATTTCAACTAATAACGGAAAACAAATATGTACTTAGTTATGAAAGTATTGAATAGTGTACTGGAACAATATAATAAGCAAGTTTGAACCACTTATTCTCAAGTACTGCAACGCAATTGACTTCTTATTATTCCTAATTCTTTGTGTAGGATTTGGCAGTGTCACACAGCCTAGTAATTAAGCTTAAGTGAACATCGCACTAACCTCAACCTGTTCGTCCTTTACCTCATGTCTCGAATACACTCTATTGCTCAGATATGAGCTATCTCAACCTTTGGTTGATTTACCACTTTTGTTTCCTTGATTTCTCTTCTCAAATCTCTTTAAGTTAACTATACTTTTCTTATATTAATTAATCCTATCTAACTAGTATATAATATAAAATATAAATTACTTCTGTCCACTATTTATATTGTCAATCTCTTAAGAAACAAGGAAATAGATCAGATGTGTGAACATTATTTCCGTCTTTACTTGTATTAATTTCCTTTTATCCATTTTGTGTAATTAGTTCTTTATATCGTAAATAATATAGCTTAAGGATAAGTTACTATATTATTTAACTGTCACATTCAGTCTGTCTGAGCGACATTCCTTGTATGTTGATCTGACTGTGTGACAGTACTCCTCCCTCCGAATTGAAAGGTAGTTCTCGTGGGTAATATAATTTTAATCGGTGACGAGGATATGGTGTCTTGAGTGGGACTCTGTCGTGTAGTGGATAGTTATCTTTTAAATATGCTATATTTGGTACTATCACACGACAGAGAATCAGTTGAAAGAATAATTACGTTTGTTGGTAAATCGCACATAAAGAAGAGAATTGTTACTAGAGAGAAAGTGTTGAATTAGTTAAAAGGAATTAAGTGTGAGTGTGTGAGTGAATAGAATAATTGGTACACACACGCACGAAAAGGTTGAATTCTATTTAAGTAAAGAAAATCTAGAAAATTAATTATTTAGTTAGAATGGACCTCATCCAAGCTTAGGCTGAGATCCAGGAATATACAAATACATACAATCCACATATATTACACTCGTACGGAATAGAGGTATCCCGAAGACTTACACTTAGTCACTGTGTCCATTATTACACATACATCCAATAACATTGATTTACTACTTTTAGCCAACCACCAGAAACTGCGTGAGTATTCACATTGCACGTGAATCAGTACCGTAAATATCATTGTCATTTAAATTAAATAGCGCTACATTGTGACAGACTCCTGCTAAATCTTTGAGAAAAAAAAACTCGATCATTTGATGAGGTGATGCGGTATGGACCACTCCATTTGGGTTTTAATTTGTTACTCAGTATAGCAGTGGTAGGTTTATCCCATAATAAAACTAAATCATTGAACTGTAATTGCTATGTGGTTCCATACTTTTTATCAAATAGATATTTGGCATATTGTCGCTGTTGAGATGTGGTAATTTCAGCTGATTGTATGTTTTGTTGTCGAAAGCGTAATTGATCAAATCGAAATTGGAACATTTCTTCTTGGGAAAGTTTGTAATCTGGAGGTGGGATAGAATATAAAATTGTTAAACTGGTATGACCCATAAATCCATATACAAGAAACTGAGGGGTAAGACCTGTTGTCGAACGGACGTTTGTACGATCAACCCAGAGTGCAGTAGCAAGATTATGATACCAAGGATTGGATGTTGGTAGTTTTTTCAAGAAATTGATGATTTGGGGGTTGTGGACATTTTTTGCAGCTGGTTTGGTTGATGTTGTGTAAGTGGAGGTTTAGGTTGAGTTTTGAGTAATTCATAAAGCTCCGTGGCTATTACACTAAAAGCAGGAATAAGATTGGAATAATAGTTAAATAATCCTATTGCTCGTTGAAGAGCTTTGACTGTTGTTGGTAATGGCATGTCTTGGATGGTTTTAATTTTATCGTGGATCAATGTCCTAGAACCAGGTTTAATTTCATAACCAAGAAATGTGGCTTGAGTAACAGCTAAAGTAAGTTTATTTGCATTAATCTTTAAACCAGCATCTTTGAGTAACTGCAAAACTTCTAATACATTGTCAATATTTTCTTTTACCAAGGCTGATTGATAAGTTTCTGAAGCTGATGCATAGATATCGATTTGTGGACCTAATATGGCGACATCATCCACAAAGATGAGTACCTTTTCCGCTACGGGTTTAAGGATTTTAGTTAGCAAATTGCTAAATATAGCAACCAGGTTTGAAAATCCCTGAGGGAGAACTCGATATTCGAGTAATCCTAACGGCGTTTGGAATGCCGTGTATTTAGCAGCTTCCTTTGAAATACCAACTTGAAAGAAGGCATTACTTATGTCCAAGTACAGATTGAATGCTGACTGAGCGATTTCATTTATGAGTTCATCTGTGGCTGGTGGGTGAGCTGCTGCTGGTACTATATGTTTATTTAACTCTCGTAAATCAATTAATAACCGATAATCTTTTTTATTCTTTTTTGGTATTAAAAAGATTGGGTTCCGATATGGGCAATTACTATGATCAAGTTGGTTATCTTCGAGCATTTGCTTTAATATTTTGATAGCAGCCAACCTTTTGTTGCCAAATGGGATGGATTTGCATTGCCAAATATCATGGTTTTTGATCGGGAAATCGATAGGTTCAGATATATGTGATTTAATGCGTCCAGGAGTTGTACCTTTAATATAAAATACATCTGGAATATGCTGTACTTTGTCCATAAAATACTTCTGATCTTGTGGAGATAAGATAGAAGTAGCCATTGCAGTAATTAATTGTTGTGATTGTTCCTCTGTGAGTTTTGTTGAATCAACAGTCATATTATGGATTGTGATTTTTGATGTGGTCGATTTTTCAATTATTTCTGTAAAAAATTGATTGTCGTATTGGAAACTAAGTTCCAAGTCAAGTGTTGCTGGATTATACCCTAAAGTCATGAAATATTGGGCTTGTACTGGTCGTCCAAGGATTATTACATTTGGTTGTATGGACAGATGAATTAGTGTTTTAAAGTTAATGTCTTTGCCAAAAATATTAGCTGTGATGATAGCCATGCTATTACATTTCATTAGTGGAGAACCAAATCCTTGAAGATTTGCCTTGATAGATTTGGTAGGTAGTTTGAGTTTATCCACTGTGATTGGTGAAATGATCAGACACTCCGCGGCGGTGTCATATTTAAGGGAAATAGCACTATTATTGATTATGGCTGGGATGTAGACAGATGCACATGAGATATCACTGTCGGTTATTGAAAATGATGTGGCTAATTCGGCGATGTTATACGTATTTGGGCCGTTATTGTTTGGATCCATAAGTTGTATTACCACGTTGTCCTTGATTGTTTGTTTTGTTAATTCCTGATGATCTGCAGATGTAGAATTTGTACTTGTTGGAATTGTCTCATGGTTAACAATTAAGTTATTATCGATGGGTATTTCTATATCGATGGGAGTGACTGTTGCTTCATTGATTAATTTTGCATTCTGAGGCCCTTGTCTGGGCACTAAATGTGCTTGGAGTGATCGTGATAGATAAGTCCTGAATTGGGGAACTAAACCTAGCAAAGTAGCTAATGGCATTTCTGCTGTAAGATCATTATCAATAAGTGATTGCATGATGTTGTTTTGTTCGATTTTGCTTTTATCAAATTGTGAAATTCGAATACTTCGCAAGGGCTTATCTACTTGGTAGTTAGATTGATTCACTGCTTTGTTAGTTGCTGGCATGTCCTCTGGAGTTAACTCGTTATTTAATTCTGAAGCTGGAGGAGGATTAAAGATGCCGTAATCAGGTTGGTCACGTGTTGGAGACGTTGATGTATTTTGTACCAGTTGTTCCTCTTGTGGAGGTTCGTAAGATTGTAACGATTGATTGATAGAATCATTATCATGAGTATTTGATGTGGGGGTGTTATCAGTTGGGTCATCCATTTGGATATCGATTGTTTCTTCTGGATTAATATCCGATGGTTGTGAACTCGTATGTTGATTTAATTGAGGCTCAGTTCGCTTTGGTGCGTGAGACCTGCTTACTGGAGGCGTTCGTCTGTTAATATTGGTTGTTGTATTTGACAGCTTAAGACTCTTAGATGAGTTTTTAGTTATTGGTACTGTTGCTTTGGTAGCTAAAATGTTTAACGTTGTTGGCGTTGGGTTTTCAGACAGTTGAGTGAGGCCTCGCATTTGAATTCGAGTCATTGGAGGTAGACTCTTTAGGTTTATTTTCAGTGTTGGATTTTGGTGGAGCTGGAAAGTCAGTTCTATACTTTCTGAGTAAGTATTCTGAAGGGGATAATTCATAAGGAGTTGTTCCATTCATTTTATAGATGATATTGTCACTGAATTTTACCTTTTCGTTTTTGATAAGTTGTTTCAAGGTGAAACATGCTTGTGCAGAATGGTTTCTTTTGCCACAACACGTACATGGGGATTTGCCTTTCGTATTTGGGTTCTTATCATTCGAATTGGTAGCTTTTTGATTGTTAGATTGTGGAGTACTTGATGAGGTAGTGTCCGAGTGATATTTTGCGATATGTCTGAGTTGTTCGCTCACGATTTTCCAAACTTCGTGAAAATCAATTTTTTGAAATTCTGGGTTAGATGTGATAGCCGATGATTTATAGAATTGAATACTTTCTAATGTGGCTGAAACTTTGGGATTGTCTATGGTCTTAGTTAAATTTGTCATTAAAGGTTTCTGTTTATTCCAAAGTGAACAATATATTTGATACCAAATACTGGGTGTAATGTTATTAATATTTGATGTTATTGCAAAGTCAATTTGTGCCACTAACATTATAGCATTCTTTTCATTTTGAAGATAGTTGTTGACAGAATCAAGGACCGATTCTGCAACGATGGCTGGTTCAGTATCATAAAGCAAATCAATAATGATGCCATAGTTGATACCATTGAAATTAGGATTGGTATTATGTGGAATAATAGCTAAATCGCAAGCTCTTTTTAAATCATTATCTTTTGGGTTATTGCAAGCTAAAACAAAAGCACTTTTTAAAAGCTTATCTGGAATAGAATATTTGGCTTTATAAAATAATAATTCTTTAACATACAATAAAGTATCATGTGTGGTTTTGATGGATGTTGTTGTTGGGTACTCTTTGTGGTTTGATTTTTTCAAACTTTCCTTTTCTTCTTTGGTCCGTTCAATCTCAGGGATACTTTCAATAAGATCAAGTCGTTCGATGAATAAAGATTCTTTGGATAACAGGGGATTATAGATATAAGGTAATTTCTTTTCGATGATGTTGATATCGGTAATTTTGACTTTCAAGTCTTGACATTCAGCATCAATTGCGGAGATACGTTTCCGGACTTCGAAAAATTTTGCTGAACCAAATGGTGGGGAATTGTTGACAAGTTGATCAGTCGATGGTTGAGAGGTAACGTGTGTATTCATCGAATTAACCATACTGTAAGTGGATTGGTGAGATGGGTTTGGTGAATTGATATGAGTTGGACTTTTCAAGGGATTAGTAGTATCAATAGAAGGAACCGAAGAAGGAGGATGAGGCATAGTTGAATTAACAGATTCTTTTCCATTTGAATCTTGCTGGTAGTTTGCTGATGCACCTACGTCTTGGGGTGACTGGATAGGAATGGTATCAGCAGCAATAGATTCTGGATGGTCTAAAGCTTCATTAGTTGGGTTTTCTAAGTCAGCATTGGGTTGAGAACCTGGATTGTTGGTTTGAGTTGGAGGAGGAGAAGCCAGAATATTGTTTTTGTTGGACAAGACATTAGCTGGTTCACTAAACAGGCCAGGAAAACGTGGCCGAACAGCTTGATTAACCGTTTCTTGAATGAAAGGTTTCAATGTATCAATGATCCGGGTTGTTGCAGTATCAAAGTACATAGCTTTAACATGGTTTTCAATGGTTGAAATATATTTCGGTAAATGGGCTTCAAATAATTTATCCATCATGGGATGTAATTGCTCATTAACCATTGGTCCAAATTGGTCTGCCATCATTTTTGGGAGACGTTGGGATAATAACTCGTTAACTTGTTGATCAGTTTGAGTCAAATTCAAAGTGTTACCAACCATGGTGGGGTCGTCATCTTGGACAGTAGTTGGGTTGTCTTGTCCCAAAGTAGTGATTGGGTTGATTGGAGATAATGGGTTGTTTTCTCCTTGAGCGTCGTTGGAAGCGTTCGATTCGGAATTTTTTGACATAATAGCGCTTGAGTGAATAATAAATGATTCGGGTGTTCTTTTCTAGAAAGTTAAAATTTATCGTAAATTTTCGAAATACTTTGGCGTCTTTATATTGGAATAAGCCTGAATTAGTTAATTGTCACACAGCCTAGTAATTAAGCTTAAGTGAACATCGCACTAACCTCAACTTGTTCGTCCTTTACCTCATGTCTCGAATACACTCTATTGCTCAGATATGAGCTATCTCAACCTTTGGTTGATTTACCACTTTTGTTTCCTTGATTTCTCTTCTCAAATCTCTTTAAGTTAACTATACTTTTCCTCTATTAATTAATCCTCTCTAACTAGTATATAATATAAAATATAAATTACTTCTGTCCACTATTTATATTGTCAATCTCTTAAGAAACAAGGAAATAGATCAGATGTGTAAACATTATTTCCGTCTTTACTTGTATTTGTTCACTGGTGAGCAATTTTCCATCTAATTTACCCGACACTGATGGAAATTTTATTCTCGACGCTCGAGGTCAGGAGTGAAAAAATTTTCACGGAGAAAATTATTTTCATCATCATTTTTCATAAGAAATGGAGGTTCTAGTGTTAGAGAATAGATAGCGAACACCTGGTATTCTCAAGGTAGATTTAGATTGAAGAAAATATTAGTTATATTACTTTTATACTTGATCAATAAATTTTCTTTATATATTTAAATTCTTGGTATTGTCTAACTGCGTAGAAACCAAAGGACATACTTTGCATATTTAAGATATATTTAGTGCCGATTACCTGTGACATTTCCTTAGTGACTGTTTCGCGAACGCTGGCAACCGAACAGTATTAATTTCCTTTTATCCATTCTGTGTAATTAGTTCTTTATATCGTAAATAATATAGCTTAAGGATAAGTTACTATATTATTTAACTGTCACATTCAGTCTGTCTGAGCGACATTCCTTGTATGTTGATCTGACTGTGTGACAGGCAGCGAATCGGACTAATCTCCCAAATGTTTCTCTATCATGTAAATGTAGTTAAGGTGTACTTATTTGCCAACCACCAAATATTGTGGCACTATCCATTTAGTACGTAATTTGGTACTAACTATGATAAAGGTGTGAACAAGTGTAACATCCAGAAAGCAACCGAATAGACTAAGAAAGCAATTTTCAAGGCACTGTTGGAACCAGCGTAGTGTTACTAATGGTTACTACCAAATTCAGAATAGCATTTGGAGGTCTAAGGAGTTGAACTTAATTAGAGAATTTTCGTGGATGTTTTTTTTTTTTTTTTTTTCATAAAGACGGTTTAGCCTTACCAGAGTATGTATTTTGCTACATATGCTGTATATATATACCTGGGTTTAACCCCATTATATAGTCATCTCGTTCAGATCAAGTTCAACGCCAAAGCAAAAGCTGACCCAATGCCAAAAGTCTTCAAATAAACACCACCAGCAGTTGATGATTTGGGTTTAGAAGATGAGTGAGAGTCACTTGAAGTTGTACTGGCCGATTCAGTAGCACTAGCGGCAGAATCTCCAAACCCAAGGATAGCTGACCGTTGTTCATCAGTAGGCAAGCTAGAAATCTCTGCTACTTCACAAACAGCTGATGAAAAAGTATTCTTTTTAGTTGGTACACAATCACACTTCTCCCAGCTAGTCCAAAACTCATTCTTGTCACATAAGCATTTGTATAGATCTTGATTCGATACAGACTCATCAGAGTAACCACAATCCTCTATTTGGTTAGCTAATTGGTAACAATTTGAGTTGCAATCATCTTTCAAATGGATGTCTAGGTTGATAATTTGGGAAGCACTGGCAATTTGAAAAACAGTAAATAATAATAAACTCAATTTCATGGTGATGGTTAGCTGTATTAAAAAATTCTGGCCGCATACAGCACGATTGGCCTTCTATTTATATGGAATCTTAAATGAACACTCATTAGTTGTGTTGGTGTTTTGTTTAAATTAATTTTTAGTCTAAGGATGGGGGGTCATACGAGGTTTTTTGTCAGAAATGGTTCGTAAGTGTTTGTATGATATTGAATTCTTCTCTTTGCCAAGGCCCAATAGTTGTATGCATCTCAAATTTAGCCTCAAGCCACAAAATCATTGAAAAGACAATATTTACGAAAACATGTTTCTAATAATGGGTCAACTTCAAGACCAACATGAATACGCTTGCTGAATAATTTTTAGTGCAAGCATATTGTTAATTGTTGCTTGATATTACTAAAAAGAATTACATTAATTTAATACGTCGAAATTGTATAATATTCATTTTTAGAGACTAGCCACTAGTAGATGCTCCAATATTGGAGTCATAAACTAGTGCTTGAGCATCATATCTAAACTAACCTAAAATAGTCTTTGTTTTACAATTTCGTAAACATAAGGTTGCTCATGACCCCCACCCACAAAAAAAAAGATCTAATTCAATCATGATGGTAAACGTAGGACATATTTGCCAAAATAATGCTTGCTAGTTGCAGAATTTCAAATCATTCCAAAATCCCTAATACTAGACCTAATTATTCTACCCCACAACTTAGGCAGCTCTAAAAACAATCTTTTGTCCCGAAACTTTGTTGTCTCTTGACAATTGCAACCCTTCATTGGCGGAAGCCAATCCTCCGTCTAAAATCTTCAAGTTAGCATGTTTGACTTTGTTTATGATTGTAGGCAAGACATTTCCCCACCAAGCATTAAAATCATGGACCAACTCTGGGGTTTGCACCAACTTTTTGGTGCCCAAAACTTTTTCCTTTTGAACAACAAGGTATCCTAAAGTGTATCCCCAATGAACTTTTCTTTCAGGGTTAGTCTTGATCGAGTTGCCATCGATAAGCAGCAATGAGTCCAAGAAAACTTCTGGTGTGCCAGTAGTTGCATCATAGAGTTTCTGAAACGTTTCTTGATTACCAATTGTGTCCAAACCAAACTTTATATGTCCAAGCAGTTGCAATTTCAGAACTACATCGGCGTCATTATAGTCCAAAGTATAGTCTGCACCCAATTCCTTCAAATATTCATGGTTTTTAGGAGAGGCAGTAGTGATAACATTCAAATTGTAAACCAATTTGGCAACTTGAATGGCCAAAATACCAGTGGCAGTGGCACCACCCCAAATTAAAATAGAATCACCTTCCTTTTTGTGTTGGGCAATATTCAAGTAATGGGAAAATGAGATTCCAACAGTACACAAACCAATGGTCACACTTGCAGCCCCTTCAAATGAATCAATAGTAGAAGATTTAGGGTCCAGTGAACTGACCAAATCGTGATCGTACTTGATTGTGGCTTGAGGTTTGGCAACAAAGTATTCAGCAAATGCCCCATTATCGGGAGAAACATTACCAATCACAAGAGAACTCACATTGTCGCCTTTTTTGAAGGTTGTAACTTGAGAACCAACTTCTTCGACAATACCACTTGCATCACTGCCAGCGACATCACCAGGCTTGCTCATTTTAAAGACAATGTGTTTCCAGTCAGTTGGATTGATGGCATATGCCTTTGCTTTGACTAAAATTTCATTGTCTTGGATTTTAGGTTTGGGAATTTCTTTGACTTCTGTCAATTTAGTAGGCTCCACAGGATTTGATACAACAGCAGCTTTCATTGTTGGTCAGTAGGTGGTAAAAATAAAAAAAATATCAAAGTTGGGACTGGGACAAGCAACCTCGAATATATAGCAACAGTTCAACATCAATCACGGAAAAATATTTGGACTGTTCTTTTTCCGGCAACATTCTTGGGATGGAGACGCCACAACCTGAAATTTGTCCAACGGTTGAGGATGATTTATGTTTGCAGTTTGTACCACAATAATTCGAGAAAAAAGATCAAGGAGAATCAACTTTAGTCGTGTAAAAAGCAACACTTGTCATAGTTATATGTGGTCCAAATAATTTACGGTATAATTATGTGCCCCTTCTTGGCAATATCACAGGAATATAATATCGCTCGTGAACCCTCTTTGAACACGTAGACTAGTAAATGTAATAAGAGGGGGGGCAGTGTTGTATTGGTGTGAAGTACACCAAAAACGGGGCTTAAAAAATAAGTTATGAAAACTATAAATAACCACCAAAATCTCCCTACTTTCCTGCCCTTGTTTTCCTCTTAACACGATACTCACAATGTTTGGTATTTTTGAGGAAAATTACGATTCCGTTTATAACGGCAAACACGAAGCCAAGTTCTCTCACGAAGCTGTTGCTGGTGCTGCCTCATTTGCTGCTGTTAAGTTGTTTGAAGATAGACAAAGAAGAGAAGGTAAGCCAGTTAGTCATGCTTTTGCCAAAGAAGCTTTAGCTGCCATTGCCGGTGGAGAAGTCGACAAATTATTTGAAACCAAAGGGTTGGACTATTTGGATAGAGAAAGACTCAGAGATCAAGCTATCAACAACGCTCAAAGAGGTTACGACGACCATTACGGCCAACACGAAGAATGGTCTCCAGAACACAGACCACCTTTTGACTACCAAAGATATTAAGTAGGAACTGTGTAGTGAATTTACATTTTTCACAAGAATTAACTTAAACCTCGTTTTGGGTTTTGTGCGGCTTTTGTCTATACAACTGCAAACCCCCCCCCTTTAATAAATCTGAAACATCCACTATAAAACCAACAGAAAATCTCACCCATCGTCAAACTGTTCATGTACCACCAACCAATGTTACAGTCCACACCTAAAAGCTGGAAGGGTTTATTGAAATCTAATCAGTCTCCAAAAAAACCCACCACCCCTACAACCCCACCAAGCAATGCGACAATCACACCAAATACAACACCTCCAAGTGCAACATGTGTCAGTCCACGACCGGAGAAAATCCCTTCCAGACACCCACTTCAAACCATAAATCCTGGATTAAACCTTTCGTTTGCCAATATTCTCAACAAGTCACTAGCAAACCACGAAACATGCTTTATTTGTGGAGAGCTACTTTCTTCAGTATTTGAATCAGAGCGAATTCTAAAGTTAAATTGTGGTGATTCCACCCACTGTGAATGTTTCAAAGCTTATTTTAAGGAAGATATACCACAGGCTAAAAATCACGGCAAGACAATAACGTTTGCAAAAAGCTGTCGTGGCCTCAATTGCAACAATACTAGAAATGTAGTCATTGATGCAAACAACTGGTACTTGGTTTCTGCCCGAAAGTTGTCGTTAATACCAAAGAGACCAGCACCCCCACACCCCAATAGTGCTAACATCGATGCCTTGAGAACTACTTTGCAAAACAACGACATACCAACTAGGTCCCCTTCACCTGATCCAACTGTTTCCACCACCATCACAGAAGTGGACACGTTTGACGTTGAAACGGTTAGAAACAACCTAATCAAACATTTGCTAGATCTGTGTACTAAAATCAGTTTATCCAGATTGGTTCTGTTGGGAAATTTGCGAGTTGCAGACGAGTTATCAGTTTGTGTCGAGCCACTGGACTATTTCCAAACAAGGTACGTTTATTTATTTGAAAACTACATGGTTATATGGAATAAAACTGACTACCCTGTATTTGTTCCAATGAAAAACATACAGTTGTCCTCTCGTGGCTCGTCCATCCTACAAGTGCGTCAAAAAGATGACAGTTTATCAACATTGCTTCAATCTACATCAAGTTCAATAGTGGAAAAATGGGTTGTTGCCATTTCCGATGCGCATTTACAGTTGCCAGCACGGGCCATAACATCTACAATTGATACTACCCCAACTGATAGTGATTCCGATATTGATTCCGATGAAGAAGTTATTCAGCAAGCACTAACTAAAAACAACTGGACCGATTTAATGATCGAGATTGATAATGCATTACTTACATCTGACCAGTAAGCCGATCCATCTCATTCAATATACACATCGTCCATTGATCTTTTTCTTGGCGACTATTAGCTGTAAACATAATACTCTTTCCCGTGATTCCCAACTTTCTAATCATTGTTACCATGCCGGGATTTTTTTCATTCTGCACTCCCACTTCAAACAGTTTTGGTAGCTGTTTTTCGAAATGACTTATGTTTCTCTTTTTGCCAAACCATAATGTAAAACATAGCGCACAATCTTCTTCCATAGACTTCCAGCCATCGGGGTAGACTCGTGGGACTGAGTGTGTGTCGACCTGTGTAGCTCGAGTCTCTGAATTCAACAAATCTAGTTCTGTCAATTTGCCAGTGTATAAGTAACATTGTAACAACGGAATAGTGATATAGTGTTCATAAAATGCCGTCAGTTTTCGAGTTCCTGTGCCTTTCGACCTCTTAAAAGTATGGTAAATAATCAAGCATCCAGGACATAGCACAACATAAAAATGGTTAAAACTGGCGTGCTTTTTATTCTTTTCGTACAAATACCCACTCTTGATCACCAATATATTGGGTAGGAGATGCGGAATATTAGTAGTGCAAGCCCTGGCACGTTGTGATTCTAAGAAGTTTATTTCATCTGAAGCATTTGAATCAGCGTACTTTGTCGCCTGTAATCGCTGAGCATTATTTGCTGAAACCTGTATGTGGTTGGCAAGAGTTTCCATTTGCCTCTTTCTCCAATACATGCACATTTCATTCAAACTGGCAATCCAAATATCACGAACAGCTCGATTCGGTGCTTGAAACTTAATTATAGCGCCCCACCGGAGTCTTATTTCAAAACACGAGTCAATAATCTCTTCCTCATTTACCAACTCTGGCTTGGAATACCATAATGCGCAGTGAACTAAATTTTGGGTTTGCGAGGAATTTGAAATTTTAACCTCACATATATCTACCATATCAACCATCCCTTCAGCTTTGACTATCATATCTGTTCGTCGTTCAATATCGTCCACGATAATCTTGTTACCCCCATCAAAGTCAGACTCTAACCACTCAATATCGCCAAACAAGTCAACTTCGTTCACCAACGAATCACCTCCTTGTGGCGGCACTGCACGGTAGTACTTTGTGAAAAACAACAAGTTCCTGTTTGTATAAACATACAGGATTTTATGGAAATCTCGTAACACCGATTTCTCTTTACCACTAACATTAGTCAATCTTCCCAAAAACCCTTCTATTGGTTTTGGTGGAACATCAGGCACCTCATATTCTCTATACTCTAGTTGGTGAGTCAGCAGAAATAACATATTCTGTATAAACAAGTGCTCCCCTGTACTTCCAGCCCATTCCAATCTATCATACTTTCTAAAACAAAACCATCCCCTGGACAAGCTCTTGGGAAGAAACTGCTTCAAGTACTGGGAAATTTCGTCACATTCAATTTCCAAGCCAGCATCGTGCTTTCTCACAACTATGTTTTGGTTGTTTTTAAAGTGATTGACAAAAACATGTTCCGGTACTTCTACCTCGATAAAATACCCTAGCTTGGGAACATACATGTTAAACAAGTTAGTTTCTGCCCCAACACCCAATGTATCTTTTATAAAATATAACCATCTCAACGCATTTGTTTGGTTGTTGAGTCTTAAGATGTACTGCACCTTGTTTAGCACTGTTAAGCTAATAGTCTTGTCCAAATAACTATAAAAATCCGCTTTAACTTGCACATTGAGCCTGAATCCAATTCGCGGGTGTGATTCTTCTGGCGACTTGTCAATATCATAAAATTGCAACATCAAAGGCTCCTCAACCAGTTCGGTCTTTCTCAAAACAGCAATATACTCCCTCCATCTCTCTGAAACCCGCCCACTGTCGGCCGGTTTCATTACCAACACTAATACCTTATCGATTCTAATTATCTCCCCAGCCTCATATGATTTGAAAATCGATGCCTTTATCTTAGTACGCGATGCCCTAATTGCACCACCAGTTGACTTTTTGGCAAATTTCTTTAACCGTTTCCTAAATCGCTTGTTTTCCTCCTCAATCCATTCCTCGTCTATATTGACTTTGGTTTCAGGATGAGGCATTTCAAACTTTATTTTTGGAAGAGAAACAGGGATCGTGGACACTTCTGAAATGTTATCAATAGTAGTGGTATCACTCCGTAGCTCTTTGATAATGGCGTCTCGCTTTTTAAAAAATAAGTCTTCGTTTTTGTTGTATTGCAACACCTGTTTGTTTGTGTCCTTTCCTTTTAACAACTCGGTAATTAAATCAGGTTTGTCGTTATGCCATATGTCAGGATACCCTCCAACAAACACACCCTTACCATAATTTGATAAAACATCGGGCCCAAAAACTGTTAAAAGGGATGCAATGTATGATGATCTGGGTATAGTAAACCTATGTTCCCCAGTAGACATGCAACTGTGTTGGTATAAATCCACAAAAAAAAAAAAAGGAAAAAAAAAAAAAAATTTTCTTTTCACTAATGAACACCATTCGATACCTTTCATACACTACAAGATTACTTGCAAAGTCTACTTCTACACCCAAATTCTTGGGCCGTGCTTCTAATAATTTATCAGTAGGGCTAGTGGGATTAGCAAACGTGGGTAAATCAACTTTTTTCCAAGCACTTACAAAGTCGACCCTAGGAAACCCAGCAAACTATCCTTTTGCAACTATTGAACCTGAAAAATCGATCGTGTTAGTACCCCTGGAAAAGTTAACCCATTATGCAAAACTATACCAGTCACAAAAGACCGTTCCAACAAACTTGACGATATGGGACATTGCCGGTTTGGTGAGGAACGCCAGTAGCGGTGCTGGCTTAGGAAACAAATTTTTAAATGATATCAGACAAGTGGATGGGATATTACAGATAGTACGAGGATTTGTCAATGACGAGATTGTCCATATCGAAGATAACAAGGTCGACCCTGTGAGAGATTTGGTGATTGTCAACGACGAGCTTATACTAAAGGACTTGGAAATCATTGAACTGGAAATTGAGCGTGTAAATAAAATGAAAAACAAACCAGGAATTGGAGGGTCGTATGAAATAAACTTGCAAACATTAGACAAGTTGTCCACATTATTGTATGAGGGTATGAAGGTGGTCAATGGTGATTGGAGCGACGAGGAAATAGATGTTATCAACGGATTAAACTTATTGACTGCTAAACCAACTGTTTATTTGCTTAATGTCAGTAAAGAAGATTACGAGACAGGTAATAATCAATTCTACAAAGAAGTCAACGAATGGATAGTGGCAAACTCACCAAACGATAAACTAATCATGTTCAGTGCAGAGTATGAAACAGTATTAAACAATACAGAAGAGCTGCTCAGTAAAGGGTCTGCCATTGGTACAGTTGTGGAAGAGATGAGACTGGTATTGTCGTTAATATCATTCTTTACATGTGGTGAAATGGAAGCAAGACAATGGACTATTCGTAAAGGCAGCACTGCACCAGAAGCTGCTGGATTAATTCACACTGATTTGCAAAAAACGTTCATCAATTCCATTGTATATAAGTGGGACGATTTGAAAGAACTTGACACTTTTGATGAAAGTAAGTTAAAGTCCCAGGGAAAACAGCACAAGTGCGGTAAAAAGTATATAGTCGAAGAAGGCGATGTATTAGTTATTAAAGCCGGAAGTGGTAAAGCTAGATAGAATATATATCCCCGTTTATCTCCCCCCCCCCCCTTCCCTTCATTATCTTTCGAATCAGTTTATTTAGGTTTAATGTAAAGCTGTACTAGGCAGCTATACAGTTATTTTCCAACCTGGCACATCTAAGTATAAACTTTTTTAGCTTGTTTCTTTCACTTCAAAATGTGCATTTTTTAGACTTCCACAAATTGGCACTATGGCCGAGTTGGTCTAAGGCGGTAGACTCAAGAAAAACAAATTTTCTTCTTCTGTTTTAACAGGGGTTTCTACTATCGTAAGATGCAGGAGTTCGAATCTCCTTGGTGTCAATATTTTTTTTTTTTGCCAAAATATTTTACACTTTATATCTAACTCTACCTACTACTTACAAGCTATATTGGTGGCAAGCTCTTTCTACAAACAGGGCACTGCAACTTATACTTCATCCAGTTCTCCAAACACTCGGTGTGAAAAATGTGATGACATGGCGTTATCATAAACCCTTTGGTGTTTACCTTTCTTTTTGCTTCTTCAAGTTTGTCCTCTTTCACCAGTATAGGCAAATCCACGTCGGTCATACATATTGGACACACACATTGAGATGTGACAATATCTTGATCCTCCAGTTGACTCATTGTTGCTTTCAAATTTTCAAGCAACTCGCTTGAAAACCCTTCTTCTTGTAAATCCTTCATCGACAACAACCTCTGGTACTCATACGCCTTTGGTAACCACTTTTCATTAATCCAAAACCTTGGTCCCAACTGATTCTGCAACACCAACAACAATAATTGTAAGCCAATCCAAACGCTTACCACAATACACAAAACAGGGTCATAACGATGTCTCAATGGATTACCCTTGACCAAGGCAAAATAGTAGATAGGCAAGAGTCGTATCACGCTTGTCCCAAAAATAAATTCCCAGGCAAACGACTTGCGTCTGTTCTTCAAAGTGTTTCTGAAAAACTGGGGCACCCAAAATGAATTGATAAACACCAATCCCACATACTCAAATATCTTTCTATACTGTATTCTCCACTGCAACGACGAAAATATGACAAACATAGAAACAATTGTTATAGAAAACCCACTAGCAAATATCGAATTGCTATACGATGTTTCCTGCCACGCCTGATTAGGGACAGTTTCTTGCGGTGGGTCGTTGGCAATTGGCAAGATTGGTCCTTCATCTGGCACTTGTCGTTCACGCTCAGCATTGGCACCTCGTAATATCTCCCACCAACTAGTCCCCCTCTCATTGGCCTGGGTCGTCAACACACTGACCATAAATCTCATTTCAAATACACCACACAGAATAAACGCAATTGTGGCAATACACGCTAAAATAAGATAGAGCTCAACCGTTATGGTTGAAAGCAACAATGTCATTATTGCCACCAATGAGTCCTGATAACCAAGCAAAAACAATGTCTTGCTGGAAATAAGTGACAACTGTCCTGGAGTTTGCGCATTCTTAATCTGGCGCAACACTAAGAATAACTGAAGCCCCACTAGCGCCAATATCCCGGTTAATACATTCCTCATTTGTGCTCGAGTAACCTCAGTCTTTTTTCCCGAAAACACACTTCCAGGCTTCAGAGACAATACTTTCCCACAATCTGGCGAGTAAAGTAAATACTCTTCAATAACAATCTTTGGTATCTCATGAGGCAATGGTCTGCCAGTAGGTGTTTTCAACTCTTCGTCTATCTCCCTCAACCGTTCGTGGGTGAAATTTGTTTTTGCAAATTGGATGAATGCAATGTATTCACACTGCTCGTGCGCTTTAACTATACCATAATTCAAGTCATCCATTGTAAGTTCATTATCATTTGTCATATTACTAAACTGGGTCATAAGTTTTTTGGCTATTTCAAAGTTTTTATTGCTCATGGTTAGGTGACTTAGTCCATAATTTCCATAAAATTTAGCAGAATTAGTAACTCCAATTAATGACCCCGTATCTTGAAAATAAACCCCATTCAATACCAAACTGTGATCTTCAATTTCAGGATAATCCTTAATATCTAAATCCATAGACACACATATAGCATTGCCAACTCTATCCTGTGGGCTAACAAATCTTGAAAGTTTGGGGTCGTCAAAATTGTACTGCGACCCTTTAATTGCTATCGACACAACCCCTTCATCAGTAGTAACATTCCCCTTTCTATCAATCGGTTTCTTGAAATATTCACGATTATCTTCTGCCGGCTCATCACTGGTAAACGAATTCTCCCGGGACTTGTAATACTCTTTCAAATACTTTGGGATGGATAGCTTTGTTGGTTTGACTTTGCTCTCTATCAATTGAAACTCTCCATCAGCTCTTCCAGATATATTCAACAAATACGCCTTGTCCTTAACAGGACTAATTCCCCAAAACTTGCGTACTCTCTGACTTACTTCATCAGGCAAAATAGAATACTTTTGGTTCTCCACCCAGGGATGTGAAGGGCTAAACTTGTGTATTGGCCAGTCAATAACCAGTTTCCCTTGTAGCTTGTCTTCATACGATAACTGGTACCCGGTAATATTCCCATACCCCAGTTCGTACGTTGAATTGTGTAGTATCGACAGCGAATTACGTACCAGATGTTGGTATGTCTGTAACGTTTCTCTATCCTTGTCCGAATGAGGTTGCTCATTACCCGAAGGCAAAGACAAGAATATAAACATTATTATAAAAAATACAAGGGTCTGTCTATCGATAGCCATTGTTGTTACTGGTGGCAATGGAAAGAAAAGCTTGCCGACTTTATTTATTTTTACTTTTTTTTTTTTTTTCTCCGTCTACACAAGACCTGGCTCTTTAACTAATATCTTTTTAGCAATTCCTATTTTAGCACTCTCCAATTCAGCAATCTGTTCTGTAATCAATGCCAACTCTGCAACTTGCAATTTTGTATCTGTTGGTTGTTTGACATGTTTGTAGCAACGCAATGCGTTGGCAATCTCAACAATTTCTCTATCCATACCCTCAGTCTCCAATATCTTATTCAACCTCTCATACAACTTTGTTAATGTGCTGGTCATATTCTGATTAAACTCGGCAACTGTCAAGTCTTCTTTTGATCTCCCCTTTGTGTAGTCCTTGCTTGAGTCAATAGTTTTGGTGGTTATAACCTCTGTTTCGCTAGATTCAATCACTGTTTTAACCAAATTTCCTTCAACAAAACTTTTGAATTGGATACTCTCGTCAACTGATAAATATAGTCTGGGTTCAAACGAGATATCTAGCATATTAACTCTATCTGGGTTATTCCCTCCAATTTCATAAACCCCCACGAGGGAGAGATTGGGATAAACATCTTTAAACAAACTATATCGTTTCTCCAAATACTGCGGATCCACTTGTGCAAGTTCAATGGGCTTCACGACAACCAATCTGTCATCTAAACCATATCCTAATAACAATCCAAATTTGTTCTTTACTCCTCGTGCAAATAAATCGGATACGTGTAACAACACATCTGAGTGAAGTTCAACAATCATTGTGGGTTAAGGAAAAGTGTTCATTTTTGTGAAAAGATATTTGTTCTGTAGTCGCAGCATTCAGCATTTATAGGTATTGCATTACCACTCAAACTAGTTGGTCTGTACCTCAAACTTGGAATGTCTTGACAGTCGGTTGGGCCGTGTTGTACATATATTAACTCTTGCGTAAACTATATGTTTGAATTATTCAATTACACTCGGGACTCCTACACTAAGCGAGTCAAATTATCCTCACCACTGCTGCACTTGGGAGCATGTAGGTTATTTATAACGGAACTTCCCTCGTTATACAGGTTATAAGCTTGGCACACAGCCTAGTAAATAAGGTTAAGTGTACGTTAGACTAACCAAGGTAATTGAAATAACGTCGCTTCAACCGCCATCTCTTGAATATACTCTTTTGCCCATTGATAAGCTATTTCGACCATAGCTTGATTTGTCACCTTTGATTCCATGATTTCTCTCCTAAAACATCGTCAAGTTGGCTCTAGTCTCATTGCATTAATTAAGGCTGTATAACAAGTACATAACACTAAATATAATTTACTTCCGTTCACTATTTATATTATCAATGTCTCAAAGAACAAGGAAATAGGTCAGATGTGTAAACATTATTTCCTTGGGTGAAATTCCTTTTGTCCAAATATCTATGCTGTGAATAATATATGTTTAGTCCAAGTCACTACATTATTTAGCTGGCACACTCAGTCGGTCTGGGTGATATTCCTTGTATGTTAACCTGGCTGTGTGACAATACTGATTCTGTGTTTCGTGCACCTACCAATCTGTCATATTTTCTGCAAATTTTTCTCCGATTTTTTTCTAAGTCTCAATCAGGTTTTTGTTTTTTTTGGAAAATTTTTCAACCTCATTACAATTTCTTTTTGAATCTCTCATCCCATTCGAGTTTTCTTTATTCACACTTTTGCTGCACTCAAGTATTCAACAAACCGTATGTGTTACCCTGTCTTTGCAGTTGATTATGAATGATGATAAAGTTTTCGCCTATACTCGATACTACATGAGAATAGACCAAACAATTACACCAAGATCTACGCTGACTTTTAATCAACAACAAAAGTACACATTGGAACTATTTACTAACTAATACCTCCCCCCATAGTCTAACCCCCATTTCTATCTCTTTCCTTGTCAAATAGCTAATTGACAACCGAACACAATGTTCGCCCCAGTTTCTTTCATCACCAGTCACTTCAAAATGTTCACCACCAGCAAGCACAACTTTTCGTTCCGCTAATTTGGCTACCACATCAAAACAGTTTGCTGAAGGTGTCACTACCCAAACAAAGTATCCGCCATCCCCACCATATACTTCTGTATCATCTGGTAAGTACTTGGCAATACTCTCTTTCAACACTCGGACTCTTTCCTTGTAGACGCTCTGAAACTTCCTGATGATCGTGTCTATAGTTCCCGTCTTTATCAAATCGGCCACAACAAGGGTTGACAACTGATTCGGTGTGCCACCTGACCTGTTTGACCCAGTAATTGATAGCTGGTGCACCAATTCGGGCGTGGCTGTTTCTTGCCATCCGACTCTTAGTCCTGGTGCAATGATTTTCGAGAATGTTGCATTAGAAATTGTGTTACCATATTTACTAGACACAGCAGCCTTATCCAACTGATTCAATCGAGGTAACGGCTTGCTATCGGTGTAGTCGAGAAATTCATACACATCATCGCTTATAACCAACATGTCATATTTCCTTGCCATCTCTACCAATTTCTGTCGTGTTTCCAATGTATATGTTAATCCACCTGGGTTCGAGAACGTTGGAACAAGATACATCACAAACCGGTAATACTTTCTGCTTCCTCTAACAGGATCTGGTTCGATGTTAATATTGTCATGCACTGGCTCCAAATCTTCCGAGTACTTTTTCAATTCCTGCTCAAGATACTCCAAGTCGATACTGTACTTGCCATTGTGTGTCTCTTCAATGGCAGTTAATTTGCCTCCCAACCCCACATCAACAAAACAACTATTGATCAAAAAATATGTAGGCGTAACAACAAATACTCGTTGCGTGATTTCAGGCGAAGTAACCGATGCCAAAATATTGCCAACACCATAAGAAGCACCGGCAGTCATATTTATACAATCGGGATCCGACACCAAATTGCCAAACTTAATGTTCACCCACTCGGCAACGACCTTACGCACATCAAGATTTCCTGGGTCAGTTCCATATTGCAACGGGTGTTGGTTATTGGCGTCGGTATCATAGGACAAGTAATCGGTACCCAACAACACTCGTTTGTACGACTCTGCAATCTCTTGAACAGGAAGCAATTCCCTCGTAGGATGGCCCTTGAAAAAGTTTATCATTTGTGTTGACAACCTAAAATAAACAAAAAAAAGTTCGTAACACCAATCTTGACTGGTTGTGGAGCATACATGGACCCCAGGCCACAGTTTTTTTTTTTTTTTTTCTTTTTCGTGCGCAGCGCAATATCTTGTTGTAATGCTAGCGAACCAATAGTTTTGTCACCGAGATTGTCAAGAGTGAATTAATAAGAATTGTGCTAAAGTATTCATGGAACTCTGTAAATTCAATTTGGAAGGAATACATAGTAGATCCTATAAGTGATCCAAATTTATATTAAACCAAAAAATACAGAATACCCGAAACACTACATAAACACGTCTTTTAAAGTTATCGGAAGTGAAGAATTTATTGAATTAGGCTGTGCTAAATGCAACGTGTCCAGACGAAAACCCCAATTATGGTAGAGTAATATAGGCAAAAAACGCTCTCACTCAACTCGTCAGAATACTTCTCCATTGTGCATTTTTCACCACCCATTCATTGCTTGGTGGTTAGGACTTGGGCATATGATGGCATCCTTTGTTTGATGTCCCTGAACAAATGAGTTTCGGTCTAACCGTATCCCATTTAACTACCAAATAAATCTTCCCCAAGAGTCCCATTGATAGCCAATGTCTACATTTCAAAACCAATCGATCTCAAGGAATTTGAAATGAACAACACCTATAGTTCCGGATTTGGTGATGATTAATTAGATGTTGACAATTAATCCAAGAGTTACCCTTCATATTCAATGTGATTGCTACAACACATAAATTTTCATAGTGAACACGTCATACGAGTTGTTCAAATGGGATAAATCGGTTTGTTGAGAGATAACTGAACTGAAACTGTTAGACTATAGTCACTCTTATTATACAAAACACTGCATTATATTTATTGTACTTCGAACTTGAATGCCAGGCTTCTTAGGTATGTCTGCCCTTTTCAATAGTTTACAAAGTTAATTGGTGTTTAATTGTTTCACTCGATGTCACTATATCATGAAATATCCTGTCAAGGCGATGAAAAAATAGTTTTTAATCATTCTGGCCGAGCATTCGTCATGGTTTGCATAATATTCAATGGTCCCGATAAGGCACAGTAGGAAAGCTGATAATGGCATGTTGAACTGTGGATTCTACAAATACTATCGTTATTCATCAAATTGATACAAAATTTTAATGTGCATTATGGTTCTATTTACTGATATTTTCTGTTTTTTCTTTCCCTTAGCAGCATACCTATATCTAACTTGCTTATTGGATGGGTTTCGATTTGCCTCATCATATAAAGTGTTGCAAACTTTTTTAGTCACTTCTAGTTTGTATTCCACGCAGTTTGCATGTCTGCATTATTTTCTTCACCAAAAAAATCAAACGAGCCATCATCTTCATCACCATAATCATCATTTATGTTTCCATCGGCTTCTTCATTGACAGATAGGTTGGGTGAAACTTTTCCCATTGGTAAACTCCAATTTCTGTCATCTAAATGTGACTGTGCCTCAATATACCTGCATTCTCCTGATAATGGCCCTATCAGTGCAGGCCCTTCATCCGTTGTAGTTTCAAGAATGTTTTCACTATTTGAATTTTGTAACAAATGGCGAATATAGGTATTTGTTTCAGTTGGGGCTTTGCTAACTTCTTGGAATCTTCTTTTCTTGATCCTTCTGTCAGCATTAAATGATTCGAACCGTCTTATTATATAGATATGTTCGCAATAGTTAATTGGGCTGTATGAATCACAGTCACAATGATAACATTAAATTCTTTATTCTGTAGTATCCACCCTTTCTTCTCTTTCCCTTGCAAATGGAGTAACTCGATAACTGCCAATTACAGAATCAACTGGATACTACAAAGTGTCTCGAAATCATACAGTCAACACTTTGAGTCAGCTAGATTCCTACTCCATCACCCTCTATATTGCAACTATCAGGGATTATAACTCTTGCCGAGTCATAATTGATTGAACGAAAGAAAAAAAACAAGGTAAACAAAAGGAGAGGTTTTTCAACTCGTGTAAAAAGTTTAACTTCGTCTCCAAACAATCATCATGACAATAGGTTGGGCCTTACTTGCTTAACCCATCTTTACATACTTTGTTGACGACAATTTTTGAACAAAAGTTTACTCAAATTTTACGGTAAAAGCCTACATGAAATCTGTTATAACTAATATTCTTTTATTACTATACTCTGGTGCTAGATCTATACACTGTTAATACAGCCAGGTTCTAGAACCTGGCTAAAATGTTAATCATTTGGAGTCACCAAAAATGACTCCGTAAATATTTCTTCTCATTATGATGAATTCCGAACTGTTTTCTTCCAATTATATGATAGTCTGATTGATAAGAATGACCCCAAGGTTAACTCAAGTTGACACACCAGGTATTCATTCGAGAAGCCGACAAAATCAAAAGGGCATTCCATACTCCATTCGGCAGTTTCCAATAGGTAGTGATGCCTTTTGGGCTAGTTAATGCCCCAGCATCATTTCAACGTATGATGGAACTGGTCTTTAAGAAAAAGTCAGACCTGTGGTTTTTTTTTTTTTTTGCGTGATTGGTCTGTTGTTGTTAGGATGGTAGTGCTTGTCACACAGCCTAGTAATTAAGCTTAAGTGAACATCGCACTAACCAATGTAATTGAAATAACCTCAACTTGTTCGTCTTTTACCTTATGTCCCGAATACACTCTATTGCTCAGATATGAGCTATCTCAACCTTTGGTTGATTTACCACTTTTGTTTCCTTGATTTCTCTTCTCCAATCTCTTTAAGTTAACTATACTTTTCTTGTATTAATTCATCCTATCTAACTAGTATATAATATAAAATATAAATTACTTCTGTCCACTATTTATATTGTCAATCTCTTAAGAAACCAGGAAATAGATCAGATGTGTAAACATTATTTCCGTCTTTACTTGTATTAATTTCCTTTTATCCATTTTGTGTAATTAGTTCTTTATATCGTAAATAATATAGCTTAAGGATAAGCTACTATATTATTTAACTGTCACGTTCAGTCTGTCTGAGCGACATTCCTTGTATGTTGATCTGACTGTGTGACACTATGTGACACTATACAGTGTACTTAACAGTTGTTTCGTGACATTTTTTATATTTGTCCTGTTTTATACGACCAATTGTTATTTGTAAAGTCGTTTACTAAAGTTTATTCTTGTAACATTTCATACATGATTTTCTTTAACACCGACTCTTTTTATATCTTATTTTAATGCCATATAGTTTGCCATTACGATAGTCCAGAACTATACAAATGTCAAACTCTTTGAGATTTAGAAGAGTTTCCCCTACAGTCTTTAGAAAGACAGTAATGAAACATCAGTAATACCAACTTACACAAAACATGCTGTAACATGTGGTGCGTAAACTACAAATCGAACACATATAGAACAGAGAACGTCATATTTACGTATAATGGTGCCGGCCCAATCCAGTTGTTTTTGTACCAGTAGATTTAGCAAGTTCAATGAAATTGTTCTTTCGAGCTGTCTCTGCAAACCACCACACATATATGATCTTCACTTCCTGTAGTACATGTTCCTGGGTAACAACAAATCTTCTCAATCATTGGTATTTGTGCTACTTTGCATTTGCATACTTAAAGCATACAGCCTAAATTGGAAACATGCTGGTAGAACATGAAAACAGTAAAAAACGTAAAATACTTTGTAGTTATGGGAAATAGAGAGTTTATTTGCCTCGCTGTGAACGGTATTCGTATGATATAACAATCTACTACCAGCACCACTATCAAACTCTATTGAGCTCACTTAACATTACTTGCTAGTTAAATTGTTGTGTTCTACAATTGAGTCGAATGCCACGACTCAATGAGATCAACCTACGCACTAGTGAAATGACAACAGAAAAAAAAAATCAAACTAAAATCAAGCGTGAGTATATTATTTTCAGGGGGCGGATCAATCTACACAATCTCACGATGGACGACTCATATAGTTCCTTTGTTGGTCAACTGAAGCTCAACATATTGCTTGTTATTATTATACTAGTTTGTTTCTTGGCCTTTCATTTCAGACACAAGATAATCGAGCTACACGATAGATACAGAACACGATCAAGAATCGATAACGGGTATTACTCAAATTTGCAATCATTTGAAGACGACATTGCCAGTGGATTGAGCAGTTCGAATTTTGATTTAGAATCTAACAACATTGCTACAAATGACAACCGACCTGGATTAACGGAATCTGCAAAAGTACAAATAAAAAAGATCATGAAGGAGAAAGGTGTGAGCTTTGATGACGCACGGTTGGAATATATTCGGAACGAGCTTAGCAGAAACAATATAGACGAGAACGGGGTACCGAACGACCCTAAACTTGTGATGTTCTAGTAAGGTTTTAGAGACCATGTGTAACAGCCAGCTTGCTTCAGTGTGCACCTGACCAATGATAGTTATTTGTGTACTTTTCAGTACTATAGAAAACATCATATTCAGGATGATCAGTGTGTGTGTGTACCTATGTAGATATTTACTTCTTCTATAATTCTGGATTGGCCAGGTCATATCCAGGTCCCTATATAGACAAATGTGTTCTAGTTAAGAAAAAAAAAGTAAATTCGATTAACTGTTCGACCCACCTTTCCCAGAAGTACTTGCAGTTTCTACCTTTTTGAAAAGTAATATCTCCATGCATTTCAAAAGTTCAGCTAAATTTTGTCTCATATTTTCTGCAAATTCCAATAAAATACCAATGGCTACTAGTTCATTATTCTCAACCACATTAACACATCTAGCTTCTATCTTTTGTGTACAATTTGGTTTCAAATCAGCTGTTTCTCTGGTTGTGGGGTAATGCCAGTTGTCCTTACAGTTTCTAGGAGCCTTTGAATTGGTTTTGTAATTATAATTAACCCTTGATGCGACATTGCGCGATAATACCGTTTTTGTGTTGCAATATATGAAATCTCAACAAACCATAAATGCCCTACCTGCCTACACAGGAATCCCCCATAGTTTAGGCCCTACAAAGATTGGCGTCAAAGTATTCCGCTTACTTGTTAACTGAGATATCGGGTGATGGGCCTGGAAAATTGCATTTCTCATTACACAATATTGAACATTTCACCAGAAAGACAAGGATTACTCCTCATAAGCATATGGCATTGCCCTACAATCCTCAGTAAAGTCTCCTCCAATCCAGGAAAACTATAAATAAACCTGTCATTTTCCCCATAATCTCCACATCTGTCTATCAACATCAACAGAAAATGTTATACTTGATTCTTTTCCTTGCTGTACCAATCTATGCTGGTCTTATTTTACCAGCTAAACCTTCAATTGACCCATTCTACAATGCTCCTGCTGGTTTCGAAAAAGCCGCCGTTGGTGAAATCTTACAATCTAGGAAAACTCCAAAACCCATCACCGCCGTTTTCGTCCCTGTCAAGATCCAAAATTCATGGCAGCTTTTAGTTAGATCCGAAGATTCATTCGGTAATCCAAATGTCATTGTCACTACTGTTATGCAACCATTCAATGCTGATCCTTCTAAGGTTGCTTCTTATCAAGTGTATGAAGATTCCGCTAAAGCTGATTGTGCCCCCTCCTATGCCCTTCAATTTGGCTCTGACGTGAGTACTTTGGCTACCCAAGCTGAAACATTCTTATTGGCACCATTGTTAGACCAAGGATACTATGTTGTGTCTCCAGATTATGAAGGACCTAAACTGACATTCACTGTTGGCAAACAATCTGGTCAAGCTGTGTTAAACTCCATTCGTGCAGCCTTAAAGTCCGGTAATACTACCAATATTAAAGAAGACGCTAAAGTTGTTATGTGGGGATACTCTGGCGGATCTTTAGCCTCTGGTTGGGCAGCTGCTTTGCAACCAGACTATGCTTCAGACTTAGGTGGTAACTTATTGGGTGCTGCATTAGGTGGATTTGTTACCAACATCACCGCTACGGCTGAAGCAACTGATGGTACTGTCTTTGCCGGAATCGTGGCAAACGCCTTAGGTGGTGTTGCAAATGAATATTCTGAATTCAAAGAAATCTTGCAAAATGACACCGACAAACAATCCGTGTTTGATCAGTTTGACAGTCATTGTTTGGTTGATGGTGTGATCGCCTATGTTGGTACTCACTTTTTGTCCGGCTCTAGCAGAATCTTCAAATCTGGCTGGGACATTTTGAAAAACCCAACAATCTCCAAGATCGTTGAAGATAACGGGTTGGTGTACCAAAAACAGTTGGTTCCAAAAATCCCTATATTTGTTTATCATGGGGCTATTGATCAGGTTGTCCCTATCGCTAATGTTAAGAAAACCTATCAAAACTGGTGTGATGCTGGTATCGCTTCATTGGAATTTACTGAAGACGCTACTAATGGTCACGTCACTGAAACTCTTGTTGGTGCCCCTGCTGCTTTGACTTGGATTATTGGTAGATTTAACGGTAAGCAAACTGTGTCGGGATGTCAACACACCAAACGAACAAGCAACTTTGAATATCCAAACATCCCACCTTCAATTCTTAATTATTTCAAGGCCGCATTGAATGTACTTATCCAAAAAGGACTTGGCCCAGATATTCAAAAAGATCAAATTAGTCCTGATGGTTTGAAAAAGATTCCAACACTTGTATATTCTTAAACTCGTTCTACGTACCCATATTTCCACCAAAATGAATATAAACTTTTCGTCTCTCTTTCTCCTTGGAAGTGTTACCCCCCTCAATAAATGGAACCTTTGATGCCTCTATCTTTCTCCTCTTTGTATCTATCCTCACATACCGATGAACTAACGAATCTAATTTTGATTTCATATCACGTCCAAGTTTAATAGTCACTACCGTTCCATCCACCTCCACTCTTCTCGCGGCTATCCTATGGCTGGGCAACTTAAATGTAACCCTTGTAGGAACATCCGGATCAACATGCACAATCTCCTGCCTAACCGGCTTTAGTGATATCTTCAATGGCCTGTGCTCCACTTTGACTTTCCGACTAGCCAACTGTATCTTGAATCTTCCTTCTCGTTTAATCGTTACTTGTCCCGGATATCCTACTTTAGCGACAATCTTTTTCCGAACGTATTCATCAACTGGCATGCTTGGAACCGGTACCTTAGCCATATACGAATCAACCTCTTTAAACAATACCCGACACAAACAAAAGATACTGCGACGCTCATGCAATCCAACCAATGACGTATGAAGCAATTCCCACATCGTTTCTCGCAACCCTTCGTCACCCGAAAAGTCGCGTCGCAATATTTCAATTGCCCCCTTCACACTCGCCCGAGCTATATCGTCTCTCTTTGATTTCATTGCGGCATTACCATCATCAATAATAATACGGGAGACACCAACCGTATTATCAACAGTCGACACCCCGTGAAGTGCAACTTCCGACACGGCCCTAACCAACGCCTCCACCAACTTGCTCCTATACAACGGACGTTCAAAGTTCAACAAACAAACCTTAACAAAGTACTGTAGCACACTCTTATCCTTTAACCCACCCAACCCCAAAATCCCGCTAAACGCCTCCACCCGCGCCTCCATGGGGTACTTATCCAATGTCATATACAACAATTCCTCAAGCGACACCTTCCTTACACCAGCCAACGCCATCCTAATACTCTGTTGTATGCACGTCACCTCAATAACGTTCTGGTACGACACCACCCACCGATCCATCTTCTGAAGCCGAAAAAGCTCACCCACCACTTTATCCACAAACCCATCGTCTCTCCCCCCACTCACAGTACTGCTAACCAACGCCTCAACCAACTCGCTCACATACAAACTATCAACAAACACGTTCCCCGAATTGTCATTATACTTCACTAGATTAAGCAACAACTCCTGGACCCGTTTCGGAACTCTCCCATCATTATCTTTGATGCCACACAATATCTTGGGAAACGCCCGTTGCAACATAAACCCCCGAAAATCACTAAAATCGTTTGATTTCGGTATAAAGCTCCCGTCAAAACAATACAACTCACCAAAGGCCTTGAGCAAGTACTCTAAACCAATAAAATTGTTTGCCTCACTACAGCAATCAGCTAAAGCTTGGGCAGCAGCAATCCGAACCCCATAAAAGTACCGCTCATCCATCAACGTCCGCGTCAACGCCGTACAGTACGTAACATTAGTCTTTTCCAACTCACCAAAATACCTCACAGCCTCTAGCTGTGCTTCAATGTCTCGATCATACACCAACTGCGATCCAAACATGAAATCTGGCTGTTTGATATCTATTCGTGCAATCCATTCAAAATCCACATCGCCCCTTATCCATTCAAATGGCTCACTGCTCAAGGACTCCTCATCTCGTTTATCCCAATCACGCAAATTCCACTCTTGCATCTCTGCAGCCGAAACCAACACATCACCAAATTGATTAAATGCAATACCAGGATCAACACCTTCATCCTTCTTCTTAATCTTTCTAAACTTCGAATTGTATTGAATATCCAACTTTGTGTTGGCCTCTTTCAACTCAACAATATGTTCATACGGCGACCCATCAGACTCATGCACTCTTATTGTCATTGGTCCAGTAAACACATGTTGTTGCGGGGGCACCGTCTCCTCATCCAAATAGGCAATCGCATCATCAATAAAACCGCAACTATCCAATTTCCTAGGCTTCCTCTCATAATGCTGCACCTGGCGAATGTTCATCTCAATCATCCCCTTCTTCTTGTTAAACCTTTGGCTGATTCGGAAAATAGGCGCACCAGCGCCAAACACCCACTGCTTGAAAAACCCATCCAACTTGTTTCGATTCACTTTTTCACACACGTAGCGGAAATGCTCGGTACTCAACGTTCCATTTGGCAAGCTTCCTGACATTGCCTGAAGAAATAGCTTTGGCAAAACCCGCGACAATCCAAACGACTTGTCAGTCTTTGTCATCCTATTGTCAAGAATAAACAACACAATAGGCGATTTCAACCACACAAACTCCATATCCACTTCACAAACAGGGTACTTCAATTTTGGGGTGGCAATTGCATGTCTTCCCACATCCTCTGCCACCACTTTATCCATTTGTTTGCGAAGCCTATACCGAAACTCGTTAGCTCCCATCAACTTTTTGATAAACGAAATCGCCATAAACCCTGCAATACCAATTGTACACCACATATCGTTGAATGTTTGCGGTGATATATTGATACCAGCCCACTGCGTGGCTATACTCTTCAATATCACATCAGTCACACTAAACATGGGCTCAATCATGTTCGGTGGGTACAACAACTTGGACGACATCACCGAAAGCCCAGCAAAATTACTGGTTTGGCACACCAGGTACCGCACAAACACTATTGCATAAGAACTAAACGGGAACGACCCATACTCTTTCAGAAAGAAATCCATCGCCTTGTTGGTGATTACGGTAGTGTTTTTCGCCCACTCAACATCCTCTGGGTGTGAATAAATCGTCACTGCATTATTCACATCGTCACCTCTCAATTCCGTATCCTCCTCATCTTCCTCCTTGGGCCCGGTAAAAACAACAAAACTCTCAAAGCATCCCACAGCCCAGCCTACATGGTGAGCACAAACTGGATTGAAGATTGACCACGAAACAACTTTCTTCGACATGTCTATTGGGTGTGGCGTCTCCTTGACGTTGTTGAAATCTCCACATGCAACAACAATGTCGTAATTACCATCTTCCTCTTCTCCATCGCTCTCATCACCTGATCGCTTGCTTCTCTGATACTGCACCGCTTCTTTCGACCCAATCATTCGCGGGTTTCCAATGTCCTTAAGTGTTCGGGGCACATTCACTTCCAACGACCATGTACATCTACTGGATAAATCATCAATGCATGGCACCCACGACGACGTCGATACATTGTAGTTGGAATTTGTCGTATATGCATGCCACAACTTCTTTTCAATGTCTTCGTTGGTAACAAAATTCACTCCATTCTGCGGGTTCTTGACTTTGTAAACCACTTTCAACTGTATTGGCGTGTAATAATACTCGCTTCCTGTGCCCTTGGATTTTAGATGCAGAGGCGTAGCCGTCCCACCCGGGGTCTGTATCGAATTAATATCAGTCAACTCAAACTTCATATTGTCTGGCAAAAGAATTTTAAGTTCCTGGGTATTGCACTCTTCGTCGTGCTTGAAGATATAGTCCAACTTTGATCGTATAAAGTGGTGCTGATGTACACTAATCGCATCGGAATACAAGTCCATCACTTCGGAATCCTCACCGTCGTTGATGTATAGCATATCGTCATGCACATAATTCAATGACCTGCTTCCATTAATTAAAACATCCTTTATTTCCATCTCGCGACAATCTAACTTGATCACTTTAAGTTTGTTCGACGTGGGTATGACCGTCAATTCTGTAAACCCATCAATGCTATTACTGGCTAAATCAATATCTATATTAACTCTCTGATGTGCAACTCTAAACGACTGATAATTAACAACTTTCTTCGTACTTATATGCCTTGAAAGTGGAGTATTTACCATTCGTGGTGTTCCATGATTAGATGCAGACGGCATGTTGTAGATGTGTATGGTGTTTAAGAAGTGATGATTGTTTTGCTTTTTTTTTTTTTTTTTGTCGATTTTAGAACGAAGCGTGTGCACACCCCAAGTTTTCCTATTTGCAGTAAGAGAATCTATTTTTTTTGAGAACCCATTCGTAGTCTATATCATGGTCTGAAGACGTAACTCCTACGGTTGGAAAGGCTATAATCGTCCCACAGCTGGATTTTACCGCTGGAAGTGTATCAAAAGACTTGCTCGCATCAAGGTTGCCGTGTAAGAGGCGCTTGTGTCTTTTATGGATATACAGAATAACTGAAAGCTGACCGCGATAGGTGTTTGATGTCGCTCTTAACCAAAACCTACTATCAAACAATTTCCACTCGCCCATGGTTAGCACTTCCTGAACGGCAGGCCAATCCTTTGTTGTTATCGGACACCTGTATATGTGAATAGGAACATATTCCGACAGAGTGTTGTTTGTAACCTCAAACACTAAATTCATCATTGTCAATTTAAATGTGCCCGACTCGCCTTGGTCGAGAAAACTAGTAATTCTTGGTATCAACTGTCTTTCTAGTTTTGCATACGCCCAGTGATAGTGTTTCAATGTGGAATACGGGTGTAGAATCCTATAGAGAAATCGACTCGTAACAATCCCATTTGTGTGGTCTAAACATTGCCGTGGGAGTTTCACCCACAACGATCCTAGCCCAGGATACTCTCTAATTAGGCCATTCCTCTGCAAGCTGTTAGACAACGCCATGGCCTTGTTTTCAAGCATTGTTGCAAACTCTAAACACTTTCTATGCAGATCAATCAACTCGCTTTTACGTATTAGCAAATACGGCGAACGACTTTGGTTGTTTTTTGCAGGTATAACGTCGTTTATCAAATGCCGTAAATAATTCCTCCTGGTCAAGCTCACATCCTTGTTTGTAGGATCTGTCACATATGCAATATTGTTGAGTTGACATGTTTCAAGAATGTCTTGTTTATCGTAATCCCAAAATGGCCGTAAGATCCGGACTTGACTGGCTTGGTTGAAAAGAGTTGATTCAGGACTCAAGTCTCTGCTAATGGGCAACGGCGATACCTTGTGCGTTCCTGCTAATCCGAAAATGGATGAGTTTCCCTGTAGTCTTTGAATAAACGTCTCTAGCTGGTCGTCTCTGTGATGGCCCAAAAATAGCACTGGAATCTCCTTCTCGTAACAAACCTGTGCCATTGCCTCATATCTCTTTTCTCTAGCAACTTCTTCAAAGTTGTTTAGTTTTGTAGGATCCACCCCAGCTGGATAGTCTAACGACTTGATGATATGGTTTAAATTCCAATTTTTCACTCGTTCATGCACTGCCAAAGCTTCTCGACTAGATTCGGTCCGGTATTTATGGTCGATGGTGATGGCATATATCTCGAATTGACACTGCAGCAATAGCCACGTCAAAAGCATGGAGTCTGGACCACCCGACAACGCAACAGCTACCTTTTTCGGTACTGTTCCACCTAACAACTTGTCAAGCGACTTCCGAAATACCACATTACCTATAGCCATCCTATGTGTGCCATTGAGTGATGAAGACGAGAGCAGGTCGTGTGGTCTCACGATATGTGTCACAACGAAACCTGAAAAAAAAAAAAAAAAAAAAAAAAATAAGCAGAAAATTTTTCCATCTATTAGTCATCTATCCAACTATACAAACATGTCAAGCAACAATACCCCTCAAGGTGTTTTTAGTTTCCCCAAGGAAGAAGAAGCAGTTATCAAACACTGGGACGAGGTCAATGCTTTTCAAAGAACTTTAGAGTTAACCGAAGACTTGCCGCCATTTGCATTTTTTGATGGACCACCATTTGCCACAGGTACACCTCATTACGGGCACATCTTGGCCTCTACAGTCAAGGATATTATCCCACGTTATGCCACGATGAACGGGTATCATGTGGAGAGAAGATTTGGTTGGGATACCCATGGTTTGCCAGTAGAACACGAAATCGACAAAAAGTTAAACATCACCTCCAAAGAAGACGTCTATGCCATGGGTATTGACAAGTACAATGCCGAGTGTCGTGCCATTGTCATGAGATACGCCGACGAATGGCGTAGAACAATCAAGAGATTGGGGAGATGGATTGATATGGACAATGATTACAAAACCTTGTACCCGGAATTTATGGAATCCGTGTGGTGGGCATTCAAGGAATTGTTCAACAAGGATGCCGTTTATAGAGGTTTACGAGTTATGCCATACTCCACTGCTTGTACCACCCCCTTATCTAACTTTGAAGCCCAACAAAACTATAAAGATGTTAACGACCCAGCACTTACTATTTCCTTCCCATTGCTTGATGATGAAGATACTTGTTTGGTTGCTTGGACCACCACGCCTTGGACTTTGCCAGCAAATCTTGCATTAGCAGTTAATCCAAAGTTTGAGTATGTAAAGATTTTTGACGAAGAAAAAAAGAAAAACTTTATTCTTTTGGAAAGTTTGATCAGCACTTTGTACAAGAAACCTAAATCTGCCAAGTTCAAGGTGGTTGAGAAAATCTTAGGTAAAGACTTGGTTGGACTCAAATACAAGCCATTGTTTAACTATTTCTATGAGGATTTCAAGGATACCGGGTTTAGAGTTATTCCTGCCGACTATGTCACCAACGATTCTGGTACTGGTATTGTTCATCAAGCCCCATCATATGGTGAAGAAGATTTCAATAGTACCAAAGCAGCAGGAGTTATTACTGAGAAAAAGTTACCGATAAGCATTGTTGATGACTCAGGGAGAATGGAATCCAATGTTCCTGAGTTTGCCGGTATGTACTTTAAGGATGCTGACAAAGCCATTATCAAGAAATTACTGGAAGAAGGTAGAATCTTGGTCAACACCCAAGTGAAGCACTCGTACCCATTCTGCTGGAGATCCGATACCCCATTGATGTACAGAACCGTCCCTGCATGGTTTGTTAGAATTGGTGAAGTCATTCCTGAAATGTTGGACAATGTCGAAAAGACCAACTGGGTTCCTTCCAACATTAAAGATAAAAGATTCTCCAATTGGATTGCCAATGCCAGAGACTGGAACATTTCCAGAAATAGATACTGGGGTACACCAATTCCATTATGGGTCTCTGACGATTTTGAAGAAATGGTTTGTGTTGGTTCGATCCAGGAATTGAGAGACTTGTCTGGCCGCGACGACATTACTGATATTCATCGTGAAAGTATCGATTCCATCACCATTCCATCGAAAAAGGGTAAGGGTCAATTGAAAAGAATTGAAGAAGTTTTTGATTGCTGGTTTGAATCCGGTTCCATGCCATATGCATCCAAACATTATCCATTTGAAAACGAAAAGAAGTTTTTGGATGCATTCCCAGCAAATTTCATTTCCGAAGGTTTGGATCAAACCAGAGGTTGGTTTTACACATTGACTGTATTGGGTACTCATTTGTTCAAAACTGCACCATATCAGAACGTTATTGTCACTGGTATTGTGTTGGCAGCCGATGGTAAAAAGATGTCGAAACGTTTAAAGAACTACCCAGACCCAACTTTGGTGTTGGAAAAATACGGTGCTGATGCATTGAGATTGTACTTGATTAATTCTCCTGTGTTGAGAGCTGAAACATTAAAGTTTAAAGAAGAAGGGGTGAAGGAAATCGTTTCTAGTGTGTTGTTGCCATGGTACAACTCATACAAGTTCTTAAAGGATGCTGCTGATCTTTTCAAGAAGGATAATGGCAAAGACTTTGTTTATGACGGCAGTTTACATTCGACCAATGTTATGGATAGATGGTTATTAGCGTCAATCCAATCTTTGATCAAGTTTATTCACGAAGAGATGACTGGGTACAGATTGTATACTGTTGTTCCTAGATTGTTGCATTTCATTGACGACTTGACCAACTGGTACATTAGATTCAACCGTCGTAGAATCAAGGGTTATGCTGCTGATGACGTTGAAGACACCCAAAAGGGTCTTAATACATTGGCAGAAGCTTTGTTGACCTTGTCTAGAGCAATGGCCCCTTTCACTCCATACTTGGCTGATGGAATTTACCAAAGAATTAAAGTGTACTTTAAGCAAGAAGATTTGGAAAAGTTTGCTATCAACTCCAAGAACGTTGACTTGAGATCAGTGCATTTCTTGAGCTACCCATCAGTGAGACAAGAGTTGTTTGATGAAAAGATCGAGATTGCTGTCGCAAGAATGCAAAAGGTTATTGACATGGCCAGAAACATCAGAGAAAAGAAGATGATTTCATTAAAGACTCCATTGAGCGAGTTGGTAGTTTTGAGTGCAGATGCCGATTTGTTGAAAGATATTGATTCTTTGAAAGGATACATTAGCGATGAGTTGAACGTGAGAAATGTCGTCATCACCTCCGATGAAGCCAAGTACTGCGTTGAATACTCGTGTGTTGCTGATTGGCCAGTGTTGGGTAAAAAGTTAAAGTCAGACGCCAAAAAAGTCAAAGCAGCATTGCCCAAGGTTTCTTCTGAAGAAGTACAAAGATTTGCTGAATGTGGTAGAATCACTGTCGATGGTATCGACTTGGTCACTGAAGATTTGCAAGTGCAAAGAGGCTTGCCTGCTTCTAAAGCTGAAGAAGGCCAAGAGTTTAGATCTCACCAGGATGTGTTGATTATTTTGGATGTCAATTTGCACCCTGAATTAGAAAGTGAAGGTTTGGCAAGAGAGTTGATTAACCGTATCCAAAGATTGCGTAAAAAGGCTGGTTTGAACACAACTGATGATGTTCAAGTTCAATACCATGTGGTCAAAGATACCATCGACTTGCCAAAGGTTATCAAGGACAATGAAGAGTTGTTGTTGAAATCTACAAAGTATCCAATTGAGGAATTAAAGGATGCACAGGATCTGGCTAACATCATCACCGATGAAGAGCAGACCATTAACGATACAGTGTTTAATTTGCGTTTATTAAAGATTTAGAGTAGATTGTTATTAATACACGATTTCCCATGTACTGATACCAGCGCCTCCAATCACTGCTAGTGTTTTGTTGTTTACTGTAGTTGTGTCGCAGCACCCAGTGTCGGCAATTGTAGTATATCTTGCTCCTGTGCAAACTAATTTGCCCAGTGAGAATGTCCATAATCTAACAATCTGGTCAACTGAGGTGGCGATAAATGATTTGTTGTCGACATACCCAATGGAGGTGATGGTCGCAGAGGCTGCGTCTTCCACTCGATCAATAAGTTTGATAGATGTGTTGTTGACTTGCGAGACTGTTATTGCGTTGTCATCCCCACCGGTAATCAAATAGTCTTGGTGGATGCCTATCGCCTTGACACCACTTTGATGGAGCTTTTCTTTTGCCACTGCTTTTGCAGTGGTTGTGTCGTAGATTGTCACACACCCATCAGTAGTGCCAATAAGTAAATGGTGGTTGTTTAGAAATTGACAATTCAAAATGCAGCACGTAGAATAAAACCATGAATTAAGCAAGTGGAACCCAGTGTCAAAATCAAACTGCCATACCTTAATGTTGGAGTCTGAATAAACCGTGGCGATGGTAAACCCCACATCATTCTCTATCGAGCTGAAATCCATTACACGCAAATCTGGTATCTCCTTGGTCGGGTTTAATCGGTTATACTCCATAAGCATGGGGAGTTCTCCCGACCAACTCAATTTCCATATAATAAACTCTTCATTGGCAGCCGAGCTGGCAATAAAATGTTTGCTTAAAAATTTAATCTTCTGCATTCCCGAGACGTGGTTGGTCATGTTCCAAATGTTTACGAGTTTGCCATCGTCGGACAATTTACTGAGACATATTGACGAATCTTCAGACGATGTTGCCACTAGTTTATGGTCGCTGGAAATTGTCACATCACGTATCTCACGGCCATGAGTACCATTCTGAATCAACCCAAACGTGTCGTTGAATCGTACGTGGTGGGTGCGTATACATAACTCGCTTTTCAAAGTGTAGATAAATCTAAAGTGCTTTGCCTCATCGTGATAGAACTTATAGTGTCTGTGTCCACTCCCACCACACTGCTCATTCATGATCTCAATCTGCTTGGTTTCGTTCCATACGAAAAAGTATGATGATTTAAAGCCGTACAACACCAACTCGTTGTTGTGCATAAACCCACCTTCAATTACCCCTCTAGTGATTTTGTTCTGCTGCAAGATGTTTAGTGACAAAGCGGGGGTTATTTCAGCAATAGTGTAGAACCCATCTCTAGCAACAATCAATACTTGGAGACTTTCTGGAGTTGTGGTAATAATCGACAACGACGAAACTGAATCGCCTGGCGATATTTTCTTAAACACAGATGCTACCAGCGTTTCCAAATCAAATATTCCAATAGTAACTTTCTTCGATGCCAAGATGAGTTTGTGGTGGACTGTATCTACTGCCATGGCAGTTACACTAAATCTCGGCTCCGGTTTAGGAATGTCCCATGTTTGGGACATCTGCAAGCCCGTCATGGTGAGCGTCAATTCGTGGAGTGTAAATGGAACATTCGGGTTTGGACTTTCAAGCAACACAAAGTATCTGCCATAGCTTGTGTCGAGCAACATGTTAACTATCTTGTTGCTGGTTGGGGTAGTGATCCATGTTGGAGTAGCACTGTCATCAATAGACAAAATTCTTCCATCTCTAGCACAGATTAGTACCACGCCAAGTTCAGCAAATCCACTAACAACTCCAAACCCATCAAATTCTGCAAAATGGCCCAAGCTGGTAAATTTGTTGTCCCTACGTATGAGCAAATAACCATTTGACATTAACAAGACAAGAAATCCCAGCAACTCAAAATAATCTCTAATAAAATCAGTCTTGCTGAGACTGATGGTGGATGATATTTCTGATAATGAAAACCTTTGACGGTTTTGCCGGGTCAAGTCATGGACTCTGACTTTCCCATCTGCGCCACCGGTTACGGCAATTTTCAAATCGGCATTATCGACATCACCACTCCAAATGTGTTTCCCACGGTGGAAATTTTCCCACAATTCTATTTGTTCGAGTAATTCGTGGCCAGGCGTATACTCCCACATACGCATGGTACAGTCCTCCCCACAGGACATTATTTTTAGGGGCTTCCCACTGAAAAACTCTAGGGACCAAATTCTCGATCCATGTCCCCAACCGGTTGCTAGTAATTTCCCTTCATTAAAGCTGTACAATTTAATTGACCTGTCGTCCGAACACGATACAATATACTGTCCTGATGGGTCAATTTTGATTCCAAAAATAGACCCTTCGTGATCAGTCAAGTTGTGTTTGATTGTTTGACTGTACAAGTCCCAGATGATCGTTCCGTTCATCACTGTACCAGCGGCGACATAGATATCACCGCTTGGTAGTTTTGTAATTGACCCGCTGTACAATATCGATTTCTCCTTGCAATCGATTTTATCCACCACCGAAAAGTTGGTTGTGTCGATCTTTATAATTGTGTTGTGGGAGTTTAGCAATAGTATGTGCTTGTCGTCCAAAACGTAGGAAGTGACAATCCACTCATTGATTGTGTGTTCCATCGCAGATACGCTTTTAGTGTCTATCAACTCTGCCAACAGCAGAACAAGAAACGAGCGTCCACCACTAATAACAACCGTGTCGTTCTCGGCATTGATATCAATATGATGAATCTTGTTTCTATGGAACACTTGTTTGTCAAAAATAAGACTGGCCTCATCATTGATGTGAAAAATTTTTAAAGTTGGTCCATAACCGACAATAATATAGTTCTTGTAAATCTTTAATGCTGTGACTGGGCCATAATGATTGAGTGGCCTAAACCTTGTAGATAGTTTGTCTGACATGTAGTCAAAGAAGAAAGGGTGGAAGAAGATTTTCTTTTTTTGCGATGAGATTTTAAAGTGAGCACAGAAAATGAGTAACCTGGCTCAGAAGTGACAACATGAGAGAGTTGATTACTAAGCTACACAGAGTCAGCTTCTATGGAGTGGTTCCATCTCTAAGATGTTAGTTGACCGACTGTAAAACCAATCATAGTACTCTGAAGTTTCGTAGAAGTGGAGATTACGAGAGGGTGTGTGCTCTCAGCTAGAAGGGTATTTACGAGTCATTTATTAAAGATACTAATTAAACAGATTCTATTCCCATTTCTGTACTTTACAATATTAGTATCCACTTTTTTATTCCAATAAACTTGCCCATTCATTTCTAACAAAAAAGTCATATTCATTATAAAGGATTGCTTTTTTCAAATTTCTTATATGTTTTGACAAACTCAATAAAATGCTGATAATTAATATTCCTCATGTTATGTAGCAGTTTTATATGTGACAACCCTCCATGTCTGAACTCACCAGGACATCTCAAGATCTAGTATCTGAGTAGCAGACAACATAGGTATACACCTAGCCATTGACCAAATACTTTCTAAAAGATGCGTTTGGTTAGAAATTCGCATGTTTTTTGGTAGAAAATTCTACCCCCCAAAAAAAAGGGCCCAGCACAGTTACTACTTTCCCTATTGTATAAGGTACATCAGTATATGGTATTTATGCGTCTATAGTGTCTACATAATTTGTTTCAAAACAATCAATAACCTTTAAAGCGTCGCTTATATGATTAAAGTAAGGGCGAGTATCGTCTTCAATTAATGAATAACACTCGATAATAGCTTCCATTTCTGGTGTTGTTACAGGCAGTGAATTCTGTTCGGCAATTTCTTGAATGGCAAAGTATTTTAAATCAGTCAAGTCATCGATCAACAATTTACAGATCCCTGAATCAAGTAGCATTTTCCGCAAATGCTTATCACTGCTCATTCGGACAAAGCATGTACGTATACCTCTTTTTCTATAGCCTTGTAACAATGACTTGAGAATTTTTGCAGCTGTCGAATCGAGGAACGACATCCCCTTCAAGTCGAAAATGACGTATTTTGTCATGCCAATGTCTCTGCTTCGTTTCAGTGCTGGGTGTGCCTTTGTGGATCCATACATTTCAACTCGTTTTAATCTTGTCGTTAGATCACTGCAGTTGGTGAATGTAAGTGGTTCGGGCACTTTGATTATCAAACACCCTTCAATTTCCTCCAACACTTGTGTATTCAACTGCATTTGCTGGGCGTCATCAAATAAGTTTAGGTACGACCCAGCAACCTTTTCTTGGTTATTTTGGTATGCTGGGATATCGGCGTCAACAAACCGGTTTGTATTGGGGTACCGGCCAAGAATTTGGATTCGGGAGAATGTTGAGTTTTTGACAACTCGAACAAGCAGGTACCCGATCCCCACGGCAATGCCTCCCTCCATGGAAAAAAATAACGTGGTAAAGACGGTTACGCAGAATGTGATAATCTCGTCTATGCCTCTTGTTTTCCAATGAAAGTAGAGTTCATATGGCGCCTCCTCGATCAACAGTATACCAATAACCGCTGCCACCACACTAAGAATACATTGTGGGACAAAATACAAATACTTTAGCAAAAAGTGGATCGTGAGTAATGTGCAGATACCCATAATTCCTCCCAGCATGGTTGTTTTCGCAGAGATGGCATTCACCTTTGATCGGCCGTAGCCTCCAAACGCTGGTAGAGCCCCAAAAATTGACCCAAATATATTTATGCTTCCAAGGGCAACCAATTCACGGTTCGATGAAATGGGGAGGTCGTACATGGACCCCAACGATTTTGATGCGGTTGTTGACTCGAAAAACCCCAACATGGCACACATAAACCCAGACGCACAAAGGTCTTTGATCAAGTGTAGATTGGACAAAGACACAGGGTTGTAAAACTTGAAATCACCTTTGTTTCGTACCTTGCCTATAACTGGAAGTCCGCCTAAATCCCAACGGTAATGCTGACAGAGAATTGTCGAGCCAGCAACCACCAACATGATTTCTGGAATAAATACTGCATACTTGTAAAGTCTGCCATGCTGCTTGGCAGCATACTTTTTAAACAAACGTACTGCAAATATAATGAAAAACCCCACCAACCCTATATTGAGACTCTGTTGGTTGCGCTGCCCAATGTACTGCACAAGAAACCTGACTTTATCAAATGGCGAATGTATATCCATTTCGTTGGGGTCGTCGGAAATTTGTTTCATTAGTTTTTCCAATCCAAGAACAATTATCAGAGACGTGATGATCATGACTATACCAACACCAGCAATAAATCCTTTTAGCAAGGATGCACTCAATACGTTATCGAGGAAACCGAATCTGGCCAACCCAAAGCCAAGCAATGTTGAGCCACTAACAAAAGTAATGGCCACCAAGTACTCAACGGGATCGAGGTGGGCCTTTTTCGCATGGTGTAGCAATGGCTCAATTGCCTGTCCCACAATCAAAGAAATCGGGGCCTCTGGTCCAACAATCATTTGCGGCACGCTTCCAAATATAAGGTATATCAACGGGGAAATGCCTAACGAATACAACCCTGAAGTTACAGGCACGTGAGCCAAACTAGTCGCATAGGACAACGACAAGGGTAATTGGAAAAACACCAAACTCAATCCGCCAATCAAATCGCCAATGAAAAACTCGACGGTGTACTGGCCAATCCAAGATAAGCATGGGATATAGTAGGGAAGGATTTCCGACCACAGCAAGCTTTCTAGGTTCTGTGTATTAGCAGGAGTGTACTCATTTGGTGCAGGGTTTTGGTAGATGATCGATTCTGTGTCAGCCACTTGTAATGTTGTGTCTTTGTGAAGCAAATACAGCCTTTCGGTATTGACCCTGGTGTGTGAGATATGACGTATACTCGGTGATGGACTCGTAAGTCTGGATCTGTCGGGAGAGACAGTATCTGATCTAGGGGTTCTCTTCATGGGGATTTGGGGTGGGTGTGTGTGTGTGGGGGAAGTATCGTCCAATAAAGCCATGGGCATTTGTCAAAACGTGTTGGTGTCCGCACCGGAGGTCGTGTGCAACACCAACCACCACTAAAAGAAAATTTTTGGGAGTTCAATTTTTTTCTCTTTTTCTGGGTTGAGTCAACATACAAAGTATGGCATCGTACATTGCAAAGAGATTGTTTTCCAGGAGTAGAGTTAGATTAGATACGCTTGCATTGGTAGAAGGTGTGAGCAATGGTGTTTCTCCCGCATCATTGTCTACAATTACTGCTGCCACCGAGATTGGGGAACCGGTGACGGCCATCGTTTTTGGGAGTAATGGAGATTCAGTTGCTGAGGCAGTGGCCAAAACCGAAGGTGTTTCTAAAGTGTTAGTTGCCAAAGACGGGGAATACGACCACTGTTTGGCAGAAAAGGTTTCACCTTTGCTTAAGAAGATTATTGAAGACCAGAAGTTTACCCACTTTTTAACTGCCGGCTCGTCGATTGGCAAATCAGTACTTCCAAGATTAGGAGCTTTGCTTGATGTGCAGCCCGTATCTGAAATTATCAAGGTTGTTGATCCAACTACGTTTGTGCGTCCAATCTATGCCGGTAACGCATTGGCTACAGTGAAATCAAAAGACAGTATTATTCTTGCATCCGTGAGAGCATCGGCGTTCCCGCCAGCTGAGGTTGGTGGCGCTACTGCTCCCGTCGAGCAAGTCACCGAATCTGTTGAATCAGGCAATAGTGCCGAGTTTGTGTCTGAACAAATTGTCAAATCCGAAAGACCAGAGTTGGGGCTGGCCACACGAGTGGTGTCTGGAGGTCGTGGGTTAAAGAATAAAGAGACGTTTGACCAGTTGATTGATCCGTTAGCCACCAAGTTGAATGCTGCCATTGGTGCATCCAGAGCAGCAGTTGATTCAGGGTTCTGTGACAATTCCTTACAAGTTGGTCAAACAGGTAAGATTGTTGCTCCAGATTTGTATATAGCTGTTGGTATCTCTGGTGCTATACAACACTTGGCAGGTATGAAAGATTCAAAAGTGATTGTTGCTATTAATAAAGATGCCGATGCGCCAATTTTCAATGTTGCTGATGTTGGGTTAGTTGGTGATTTAAACGAGGTTATTCCAGAGTTGACAAAGAAATTGTAGGGCCTGTGTAGAAACGAGAATCAGATGCACACACCAAAAAAAAAAAAAGGGTGATTTGTTCACTATTTTCTCTCTCTCCACTTTTTCTCCCAAACAACAACCTAACCATGGAATTATCTGAAGGTGAGTTATCACATACGTCATCTTCGTCATCGTTTGTTCCTGTTGATCAACGGCAATTGCAAGATGCAATTCAGATCATTGATGAGGATAAGCATTTCAACACTGGAATTCTTGACTATATCAACAAGACGTCACCCGCTGACGTAGGCAACAACTATCACATTATTTCTGTTTTTGGGTCACAATCGACTGGGAAGTCTACGTTGTTGAACAGATTATTTAATACCAATTTCGATGTTATGGATGAGCTGAACCGTCAGCAAACCACCAAGGGGATATGGTTGGCGTACTCGCCAGTGGTATCGACAACGTCGGGACACACCACAAGCAAGTCCAATATTCTTGTTATGGACGTAGAAGGTACTGATGGGAGAGAGAGGGGCGAGGACCAGGATTTTGAGCGTAAAGCTGCGTTGTTTGCGTTGTCGACATCGGAGATCTTGATTATCAATATCTGGGAGACTCAGGTAGGGTTGTACCAGGGTGCGAATATGGGATTGTTAAAAACAGTGTTTGAAGTTAATTTGTCGTTGTTTGGGAAAAGCAAGTTGGAAAAGCACAATGAGCATAAGGTGTTGTTATTGATTGTTATTAGGGACCATGTTGGTGTTACGCCAGTCGAGAGTTTAGCCAAGACATTTACGCTGGATTTGCAGAACATGTGGGGCAGTCTTTCCAAGCCGGCAGAGTTGGAGCATTTGCGATTTGCCGATTTCTTTGATGTCAGTTTCCATGCACTTAACCATAAGGTTCTTCAACCAAAAGAGTTTGGCGAGGGTATTAATAAGCTCGGTGATAGGTTGGTGGTCAACAATGAATTGTTTAAGCCCGAGTACCACCACGATGTTCCAATTGACGGGTGGACAATGTATGCTGAGCGATGCTGGGAGCAGATTGAAACCAATAAGGATTTGGATTTGCCGACACAACAGATTTTGGTTGCTCAGTTCAAGTGTGATGAGATTGTTGAGGGTGTGTTCCAAGAGTTTTTGTCAAAGTACCAGCACCATTTCAAGGAGGTGGATGTGGATGTTGACTTTGCAGAGTTGGGCGAGTTGTTTGTTGATTTGAGATCTGATTCGCTTGAGGATTACGATGTTTCTGCGTCTAGGTACAACAAGGCTGTTTATGAACAGAAGAGGGCAAAATTAAGAGGATTGATCAACGATAAGCTTAAGGAGGTGTTTGATGTGCATGCAAAGAAATTGTGTGATACCTTGTTGGAGACGTTCCAGAAGGATTTGGTTGCATTAAAAGGTAAGGATTTTGCCGTGAATGTGAAAGCGTTATCTACGAAGTTGGTTGAGCAGGTGGTTGACACGCTTAGTTTGATGTCGTTGCATGGCGACATTTCTTCGAATGAGATAACTTCGGGGTTGAGTAAGGAGATTGACGCTACCATTGCCAAGCAACAGGTTATTGAACTCAACTCGATTGTTAACAAGTCGGTGAAGAAACTTTCCGGTAGTTTATCGAAATCAATTCAGTTTGAGTTGGGCGATCCAAATGACGAGACGTGGGATAATGTTTTGCAGATGTTTAAGGAGTCGTACGACAAGTTTGGTGGTGATTTTGGGTTGGGTACATCTACCACCCAAAACGAGCAGGCCATTGAAAGATTCAAGTTCAAATCGTGGTGCCAGTTTTATGACGTCACCCGCAAGTTGATTTCTAAAGAGAAATTGTTGGCATTACTACAAGATAGGTTTGATGACAAGTTTCGGTACGATGAGAATGGGTTACCGAAATTGTACCTTAATGAGCAAGACTTGGAAAAGACGTTTGCGGTGGCTAAACAGTATGCGTTGCAGGTGTTGCCGATATTGACTCTTGCCAAGTTGGCAGATGGCTCAGAGATTGTTCCCGAGTACGATATTTTTGATTCCAAATTGAGAGAGGAGTTTTTAGGGGCTTACGACGATAGTGATGATGAGGACGATCATTGTTTTGCGGAAGTTGTCACCGAGCAAGAGAAGCTGGAGGTTTTGGCTAAGTTTAAGAAGGAAGTTGACGCCAAGTACATTGAGACCAAACGGTCTATTGTTCAGCATATCACGCAAATCCCATACTACATATACTTGATTATCTTGGTGCTTGGGTGGAATGAGTTTATGGCGATTATCCGGAACCCATTATTTTTCTCGTTGAGTATTGTGTTGGGGGCAACGGTGTATGTTTTGTACTACTTGAACTTGTTAAAGCCGGCTATGTTAGTGGCACAACGAACAATGGACGAGGTCATTATTATGGCCAAAACAAAGTTGAGGGAGGTATTGATTGATGACCATGAGGTTACAGGGCGCCAGTTGAATAAGATTGCGGGCGGTAAGGAAAATATTGAACTAGACGATATGTAACACGGTTAGATAGTAATAAAACGCGAAATTGCAACACCAGTACAAAATGTAACATCAGAAAAAAAAAAAAAAAACAATGCCAGATCAACTATATAATCTGTAGGAGGTACCTTTTTTTTTTTTTTTTTTTCTCCCGGCTATGTACCCCAGCATAGTATGATTGAGACTAGTATTGAGAGTGTTGGTGGGTTGACGAGTGGTCCTATGTATTTTATGGAGATTGTGTCGTCGCAATCAAGTGTTTTGTCGAGCATTGTTGAATCGTTTACGTCTGCGGTGTCAGCCTCCAACTTGGGAGTGTACTCTGAAGAATTACTTGGTGATGTGAAACATTCGTTGAGAGAGAATTCCCCCATCACGATGTTGCCGAATTATAATATCTCCCCTACCGGTGAAGAGCATGGACTGTATTTGGTTATTGATTTGGGTGGATCGACGTTGAGAATAGCCGTGGTGGATATTTCCAAGCCACACCCCAAGTTGTCGAGAACCGAGAGGATTACTATAGTTGTGGAAAAGAGTTGGATTATTGGCAATGACTTTAAAAGGATCGACTATGAATTTTTCAAGTATATTGGGTCTAAGATCAATGAGATATTGGTGGGACAGAATGTTATTGATGTAAACTCGGTCATCAACACGGGCATAACCTGGTCGTTCCCGTTGGAAACCACAAACTACAATAGTGGCAGAATCAAGCATGTTTCGAAGGGGTATACTGTGGGAGAGGATATTTACGGCAAGGATTTAAAGACGGTGTTGGAAGAGACGTTGCGACAAGAGTATGGGTTGGCACTTGAGGTGAACTCTATATTGAACGACTCATTAGCGGTGTATTCTGCTGGGTGTTTTATTGATTCGAATATGAAATTGGCAATGGTGTTGGGGACAGGAATTAACATGTGCTGTTCGTTGAAAAAGTCGAGTGAGATTTGTCGCTACAAGATGTTGGCTGACGCTACGTTGTTTAATTGCGAGCTTTCGTTGTTTGGCCAGAACCTATGTAAGGACTTTGCGACAAAGTATGATAGTATTATTGACCAACGGTTTGCCAGGACTCAGCACCATTTCAAGACGTTTATGGGGCCGGACCCACTTACGCAAACGCTTTTCCAGCCACACGAGTTGATGACTAGTGGGCGGTACTTGCCGGAATTGACAAGGTTGGTGGTGGTGGATTTGATTGAGGCGGGTGAAATATTTCAAAATGTCGACTGCCAACTGTTTTATGAAGAGTATGGCGGGTTTAGTGGGGAGTTGATGTGCTTTGTCCATGAGACTGATGATTATAATGACATTCATGTCAAGTTGTGCAAGGCCTATGGTTGGACGGGTATTGGGAGGAGTGATGTGGTATGCCTCAAAGAAGTTGTATCGTGCATTATCAAGAGAGCGGCATTTATTGTTGCCAATGCGATAATTGCGTTTTTCAAATTGCTAGGGGGTGACGAATTGTGTGGCGATGTGACTATTGGGTATGTTGGGTCGGTGTTGAATTATTTTCACGAGTATAGACGCTTGATTATTGAGTATGTGAACAACGCAGCCGAGGCCAAACAGTTGGGGGTTACGATCGATTTAAAGTTGATTGATAATAGTTCGATTATAGGTGCTGCAATCGGAGCAGCTTATTATAGGTAAATACACAATTCTACAACAAGGTGTTTGAGTATAAGTATACAATTCTATAACTTTGACTTTAATCCAGCGGCAGCATGGTCGCAAACAATCAAAACGTTTGCGTGGTCTTGTAAATAGCTAGATGGGTATTTTGGGTCGTTTGGTTTGCCGTTGATGGTTTTGTCCAAGGCAAATTGTTTATTCTTGCCCAACACGATAATAGCGATTTCCTGTGAGTTGTCCAAGATTGTGGAGATACCAACACTCAATGCATACTTGGGGACTTTACTCTCGTCGTTGTCAAAAAACCTGCAGTTTGCCTTGATGGTGCTTTCGACCAATTCGACCTTTCTTGTTTTGGAATCTCTTGACGACCCGGCCTCGTTGAATGCCAAATGACCTTCGGGACCTAACCCACCCAAGAACAAATCAATCTTGCCGTATTGTTTGATTTTCCTTTCGTAGCTGGCACATTCCTCGTCGATGTTTTTGGCCAATCCGTTGAGGATATGGATATTTTCACGGGGGATATCGATATGGTTAAAGAGTTTGTCGTACATGAAATAGTGGTACGACTGTAAATCCGATGGTGCCAATCCCAAATACTCGTCCATGTTGAAGGTAACAACATTTTTAAAGCTGACTCGACCTTGCTTGTAGGCTTCAATCAATTTAGCATAAATGCCTTCAGGGGATGATCCGGTTGGAAGACCAAGAACAAATGGTTTCGTGGAGGCGTTGATTTTGGCAATGATATAGTTTGCCAAATACTCAGCAGCATCGTTAGGGTTGGAAAAGATAGCTTGTCTCATGGTTGATGAGGAAGTACGGTTTTCATTTCTTCGGGACGGGCAGATGATGGACCTTATATGGGAGATTAGGTGGTGGTTGCATTTTTTTGGGAGTGGTTGCATTTTTCTTTTTTTTTTTTTTCTCTCAAAAACGTGTTACAATTGTAACCTGGATACATTTCAGATATACACAATATATATATATAATATATATATATATATATATAGGATGACTGCTGCCCATGTCTGTTGCTATGTTCTTCTTTCTCATTAAGCATGTCGTTCACTAGATTTACCAACTGTCATTTAATCGATAGGGGTGAGTTGTATGAGTTTACTGATTTATATGTCAACAACGCCACCAAAAGGATATGTCATCCTCCAGCAGATCCCGAGTTAGTTAGTGAGGTTATTGATTTGAAGCAGCAAATATTGGCTCCTGGGTATATTGATATTCAGAATAATGGTATTTATGGGTTGAATTTTTCCAATCTTGGTGAGGAGTCTACGGCAGAGGATATTGCTGAGTTTAAGCGTTTCTATAAAGATGCAATGGCCAAGTATTTGAGTACTGGTGTCACGGCCACATGTCCTACTGTCACTTCCAACTTTCCCGAAGTGTACGCCAAGGTGTTGCCGTTGTATAAGAAGAGTGTATTGAGTGATCAAACAGATTCGCTTGGGGCACATGTTGAGGGCCCGTTTATCAATGTCCAAAAGAAAGGGTGTCATCCTGTTGAGACATTTGTTGATGCCAAGGAGGGAGAATGCAAGTTGTTGGAAGTTTATGGCGACTTGTTTGATAATGTGTGTATTGTTACTGCTGCTCCTGAGATTGCTGGTGTTTTAGATTTGATTAGTGTTGTCAAAGCCAAGAACTGTGTGTTTTCTATTGGTCACACCATGTCGGATTATCGTACTGCTGTCAAGGCGGTTGAGAATGGGGCTACAATGATTACACACTTGTACAATGCGATGCCACAGCCCCATCATCGTAATGCTGGGGTGGTTGGCTTGATTAATTCACCTATTGTTGAGACGCCATACTTTGGGTTAATCTGTGATGGTGTGCATGTTGACCCGTCGATGGCCAACTTTGCTTATAGGTCGAATCCTGGCAAGTGTGTTTTAGTGACTGATGCTATGCATTTGATCGGGTTGCCTGATGGCCACTACAAGTGGGACTCGCAAGTTATTGTAAAGACTGGCGATCGGTTGTATTTGGAAAATACCGATACGCTAGCTGGAGCTGCTACTACTTTACCGCAGTGTGTGCGTAACCTAGTCAAGTGGTCTAAGGTCAGCTTGCCGCAAGCGGTTATGACGGTTACTAATAATGCTGCCAAGTCGATTGGGGTTGATAAGGAGCGTGGGTTTTTGAATGTTGGCTGTTTTGCTGATTTTGTTGTTTTAGACAAGAGTGGGTATGTTCGGAAAGTCTACAAGTTAGGACGTGAAGTCCAGTCGTCGGATATACCTTTAGATAGAGCTACTGATAAATTAAATGCAGTTTTATAGAATGTGTACTTATTTTTTTGAATCCATGTTTGGAGCGTATGCGTATTTGGAGAAGGTTCTGATTCTTGCCCCGTAAATGTAGAATAAATAAGGGATGGCACAACAAGCTAAGGAGATGAATGCCATAAGGGAAGTTGCCCATTCGTCGCCTAATCTGTGATACATTTGGATGGTAAAGAGGGGCACACATGCACCCCAGATGGATCTAACAAATGTTTTAGCGGCCAAAGCAGACGCAGCATAATGTTGGTACGAATCGACAATGTAGTTGTTTGCTGGGTTGTACAACAAAAGGAACCCAAACCCAACGGCAAAACCTGAGAAACACGGACCGGCCCACGAAATTCTTTGGTAGGACGACCAGGCAAAGGCGAAAAGACCTATGGGGACAAACCAACACCCTATCATCATGGGGATCAATCTCAATTCAGCTGGAGGCAATTCGCCTCTGTCCCTGTATACTTGTGCACGTTTGTTGTAGTCCCTGTTGAAAAATGGGGCGGCTAATGATGACAAGATGACACCCACACCAATGGGGATGAACATGACCCCAGTTTTTGATGCCGACCACCCTTTACCTTCTTGGTAGACAATTGGATAGGCAAAAAAGAACATATAAAGCAAACCATACAAAACAGACATGTACATGGTGACCAAAAAGACAATGAGCTCGGCTAATAAGACGAATGGACGTAAGAGGGAGGTTTTGGCGACCTCACCAAAGGTTCTGATTTGCAATTCGTTGAATGATCTGTAACGGGAATCGCCAGTATCCTTTCTCAATTTTTTTGCTCTCTTTTTTAACAATATTCCGTGGTGGGTTTCTGGGACGACCACAATAAACACGACATAAAAGAACCCGGCAACAATCAAGAATGTCCAGTATATCCATCTCCATGTTGGGGCATAATCACATAACAACCCACCAAAAATTGGACCGCACACTGGCCCTAAGAACGGAGCAGCGGAGAACACTGCCATGGCAGTACCTCTTTCTGGCCCTTCCCAGATATCTGCTAATGACCCACCAATCAATGTCATTGGTGCACTGAAAGCGGTCCCATCAATCAAACGACATATAAGTAAAGTGGCAATATTTTGGGCGGCCCCACAAGGAACGATAAATACCACAGCAACAAATAAGGTAACGGCGTAGATAGGTTTTCTTCCTACTTCTTCAGACATTGGGGCAAACACTAATGGCCCTACACCAAACCCAATAACAAACATCGTAACTGATGCCAAAATAATCACCTCTTCGGAAACGCCAAAATCTGCTGCTGGTCTTTCTAAATCACCAGTAACGATAGCTGACCCTAAGGCGACAACAAAACAAATCATCCCTAACAAGACCGTGCACAACCATTTGAATGCTTTGCTGAAGTTTTTTGGGTTGTGCTTGTCGTTGTGTGTCCAGTCCACCAAACGTAATTGTGTTTCCTGGTCGATGGGGTACTTCCATGGATCGGCAGCATTGTAATCTGTGTGAGGATCTGGATGGGTTTCGACCTTGTGAATATCGTATGGCTGTTCTAATGGGCCTAACTGACCAGCACCTTCAGCTAACTCGGAGACTATCTTAGCCACCCCCTTGTTGTTGGAGACTAATTTTTCTAGGTCTTGGTGGTTGTGGTGATGAATGGCATCACCATAATCGACGACTTTTTCGGAGTTGACACTTGTGTTGTCTAAAGTAGTGTTATCTGACATACTTGATAGTCAGAATTATCCAACCAAAAACATTTGGGGAATTGGTGGTCAATTTATATTGCTTGGTGTCGGTGAAGTATGATTTTAGATCGGTAGTGAAAAGTACGAAAAAAATTTTTTTGTACTGCATGTGAGTGTGAAATCGGTCTTATCTTTCCACGGCTAATCTACAAACGGTTTTTTTTGTGCAATTATATATTAAGCGGTGCTATCTATGGGGTATAAGCGTATTTGGAGAAGGTTCTGATTTTTGCCCCGAAGAAGAAGAATAAGTATGGGATGACGCAACAGGCTAAGGAGATGAATGCCATAAGGGAAGTTGCCCATTCGTCGCCTAATCTGTGATACATTTGGATGGTAAAGAGGGGCACACATGCACCCCAGATGGATCTAACAAATGTTTTAGCGGCCAAAGCAGACGCAGCGTAGTGTTGGTATGAGTCGACAATGTAGTTGTTTGCGGGGTTGTATAAGCAACAGAACCCAAATCCTGCTGCCAATCCTGAGAAGCATGGACCGGCCCAGGATACCCAAGGGTAGGATGACCAAGCAAATGCGAAAAGACCGACTGGAACAAACCAGCACGAAATCATCATGGGGATTAATCTTAGTTCTGGTGGTGGCAACTCACCTCTATCTCTATACTTTTGTGCACGCCTGTTGTAGTCCTTGTTGAAGAATGGGGCGGCAATGGTAGCAATGATTACGCCTACGCCGATGGGGATAAACATGACACCCGTCAATGAAGCAGACCAGCCCTTGCCTTCTTGGTAGACAATTGGGTAGGCAAAGAAAAACATGTAAAGCAAACCGTAGCAAATGGCCATATAGATTGTCATCAAAAAGACAATCAACTCTGATAACAAGACGAATGGACGTAAGAGGGATGTTTTGGCGACCTCGCCAAAGGTTCTGATTTGCAATTCGTTAAATGATCTATAACGTGAGTCGCCAGTATCCTTTCTCAATTTTTTTGCTCTCTTTTTTAACAATATACCGTGATGGGTTTCGGGTACTATGGCAATGAATATCACGTAGAATATGCCAGCAACAATCAAGAATGTCCAGTATATCCATCTCCAGGTTGGAGCGTGGTCGCATAATAATCCACCAAAGATTGGCCCACACACTGGCCCTAAGAATGGGGCGGCAGAAAAGATGGCCATGGCTGTACCTCTTTCTGGCCCTTCCCAAATATCTGCTAATGACCCACCAATCAATGTCATTGGAGCACTGAATGCAATACCATCGATTAAACGACAAACAATCAAGGTGCCGATGTTTTTGGCGGCCCCACAAGGGACAATGAATACCACTGCAACAAACAAGGTTACAGCATAAATAGGTTTTCTGCCCACCTCTTCAGACATTGGGGCAAACACTAATGGCCCTACACCAAACCCAATGACAAATACAGTCACCGATGCCAAGATTATAACTTCTTCAGAAACGCCAAAATATTGTGCTGGTCGTTCCATGTCTCCCGTGACAATGGCAGACCCTAAAGCGACGACAAAACAAACTGCACCCAACACCATAGTGTAGAGCCACTTTTTAGCTTTGGAAATGTTTTTCGGATTGTGCTTGTCGCCAGGAGTCCAATCCACCAAACGTAAACCCGAGTCTTGATCGATGGGGTACTTCCATGGATCAGCGTCGTTGTAATCTGTGTGGGGGTCTGGGTGGGTCTCGACCTTATGGATATCGTATGGCTGTTCCAATGGCCCTAACTGGCCGGCCCCTTCTTGTAAGTCTGAGACTATCCTTTCCACACCCTTGTTTGACACCAAACTTTTCAAGTCGCCAGATTCTCTTGAACGGATCTTGTTAAGAATACTTCTTGTTGGGTGGTGTTGTAAATCATCGCCGAAATCTCTAACTTTTTCTGAATCAACACTTGTGTTATCTGTAGCGTGTGACATGTTTAGATGGCTAGGAAAGCAACCCAACTAGAAGGGGATGATGGGCATATTTATATCGACGTGGTTATGAATCATGGACTGGTGAGCCAGTGTTTTACTGCCGATATGCATGGTGGCAATATCGATGGTTCAGCCATTTGTTTTTCTTTTGCGGGATTTAGGTTTTGTGTCATCGGTTTAATTAATGGAGGTTGATGAAGTGGTGAGTGTAGATAGTACATTTTATAGTTGGCTGTTGGTCCATTTTATAGTTGTAGGAGTTGCATGTCCTTTCTTTTTTTTTACCGGCAATTGTTTTTATTGTAGTTTCCCAGGCAGTTGAGAACGCAAACAAGGCGTTTCTTAAGCTATAGTTGTGAGAATAGATTGCAAGATCTGGTTTTAAGATACAAGCACTATAAAGGATTGTAATATTTGATTCACATAGGATGTTTGCACCCAAATTTGAGATAAATGTATTTACTATGGGCCGACAAAACGGCTCAGGCTCACGCAATATTATAGCCGAGAGTGTCGGCAATATAACGGCGAGATCTTTTTACTTGTAAATCGCTCGTTTAGTCGTGTGAAGGCCAGGCCAATTGCGCATGGGGTTCAGATAACGGCGCGTCCCGACGTAGCAGATAATTTTGTACTGGATTTATTCAATTCCTCTAACTGTGGTTTACCGGTTAACTCCCAGAGGGATATTCTAGTTTATTCTTTAGATTATGTGCAAAATATAACGCATGCTTACACCAATTGCTAGCACATAGATCCAGTCACCCTAAATTGGCCTATAGCTGATGTTCATCGTTTGTAAGATGATAGATGTTGCACTAGTAGTGTAAACTACAGCAAATATAAAGAGTGTCAGCAAAAAATCTACAGCCCTGACTTTCTTTAAGGTGAATGAGTTAACCTTTGGATAATTAAAGTGTCGTACAATAGGAATAAGGGGGACATGTTTGTGGAGTTATTTTTGATGACTAATATTTTTGTCAGGTTTTTGAACCTTGCAGTACTAACTGTATATAGGTCTAGCACTAGAGTTTAATAAGATGTTGTTTATTGTTATACCAGATTGGCCAGGTGTTGCCAGCTTTTGCTCTAAGATTTAACCAAAAAATGTTGGAACAACTTCAACGCAACGAATGCTAATAAACGAAGAGACGTATGTAGTTTTGTTTTACCAGATCTTAAATAAACAACTCTGAGCGATGTATTAACAGCACCCACAACCGAGTTTGCATCTGTACAAGCCCCTCCCCAGGAAGAATAACTTGGTTTAGAAATGATTGCCGCACGACCAATGATCTGGTTAATCCAAAAAACTATTTTCTTTCTAAATGTAGGACTTTTGTTTATAGAGCGCCTAGAATGTATATATTCTTAGATAGTACCTCAATTCCTCTTCTGCGACTCGACGTCGAGAGGGGGAATTGTCCAGCTATATATACCTATATAAGTCGTGTGCGCATGCCCATGCACTTATCCGAGGTTCTCCTCATAACGCCAACACTAAACAAATTAAATAATGCGAGACTGAAAGCACACAAGCTGGATATAGTAACCAACCATGCTGTTGTTTGTTGAGTCAGAGCCAGAGTCTGAACCTATTTGTCATGTTGAGGAGTCGTTTACTGCGTCTACTACCCAGATAGGTCACTTGTCCGATATTTTCCAGAGTCTTGTTAGTATAAGTAACCAGGCGATAATCAGGATCAAGGAGAGTGGGATTACGATATACTCGAGTTATAATCATACGTTTAATGTGAATGTGAATATTGATCCGTCGTTGTTTAGCATATACCAGATGAGCGGTGGTGAGGAGTTTGCATTGGGAGTTGATTTGAGTTTGATTGGCGAGTGTTTTGGGTCTGTTGCCAGTACGTTAAAGTATGAAAAGTCCGTTACATGTTACTTGACGTACCTGGGGGAGGGCAGCCCGCTTGTTATTGAGTTTGAGGATAGTTTTATTTTGGAAAAGTTGGAGTTTTACACGTTTGTGATAGAGGAGGAGGATGGGTTGGGTATTGATTATGAGAGCGTGGAGATGGAGGCGATAGTGCGGAGCGATGTGCTTACGAATGTGATGCAAGATTTGTACCTGATCGATACGGAGAATTTGTTTGTGTATGCTGAGGCAGATACGCTCCACTTTATTAGTAATGGGCCTATAGGCACGTCGAAACTTATATTCCCCAACGACAAGGCAGTTCTTGAGAAGATGGAAATAAAGGGTAGGTATGTGATTACCCAGTTTAGTTTTGAGGTTTTTTATCGGATATTTCGGTCGGTGAAGTTGAGTTCAAAATGCAAGCTTGTGAAGGATGAGAATGGGTGTTTTTCGGTGCAGTTGTTGTGCCAGAAAGTGGGGACGAGTGGGTACTCGGGGACGTTGGTTACGATAAACATGATGGAGGTTAGTCACGATGAGGTGATGACGGGGGCGATCTTACAGGAGCAGGAGAAGCCAGTGTTGGTAGAGGTGCAGTCGAGTTGGCGAGGCAAGGTTGGCGGGGTAGTTGAGGTGCCATTATATTTATAGAGAAATGCAACACCTGTTTTACAAGCAAAGGATAAGGGGTTTACTCGTCGAATGGGGATACTGTTCATTTTGGGAAATTTTGTGGGGAAACACGATCAAAAATACAAAGATAAATTACTCTAAAATGACATTTGATCTTAAGAAACCCGGAGCAGATCAATTAATTAGAAATTAAATGAAATCTACTCAAATGAACAAATCTAATCGATTAAAACCAAAACTCTACTTGATTTACAAGGAAACACAAAATAAACAATCAGCTGTATTTGGTTTATGTATGAATCTTAAAAACGAACCACTCCAATTCATCTATCTACGACTTAAAACAAACAACTGTACTTGGCCTGTCTATAAACTTACAGAATAAAGAACTCTATCTGGATTTTCTAACTCAAAACAAACAGCTCTAATTGCTCTTACACAGCCTAGTAATTAAGCTTAAGTGAACATCGCACTAACCTCAACCTGTTCGTCCTTTACATCATGTCTCGAATACACTCTATTGCTCAGATATGAGCTATCTCAACCTTTGGTTGATTTACTACTTTTGTTTCCTTGATTTCTCTTCTCCAATCTCTTTAAGTTAACTATACTTTTCTTGTATTAATTAATCCTATCTAACTAGTATATAATATAAATTATAAATTACTTCTGTCCACTATTTATATTGTCAATCTCTTAAGAAACAAGGAAATAGATCAGATGTGTAAACATTATTTCCGTCTTTACTTGTATTAATTTCCTTTTATCCATTTTGTGTAATTAGTTCTTTATATCGTAAATAATATAGCTTAAGGATAAGTTACTATATTATTTAACTGTCACATTCAGTCTGTCTGAGCGACATTCCTTATATGTTGATCTGACTGTGTGACACCTTTTTTTGGATAAAAAATAGTGATACAAAAAAGTATTTTTTAAGAAAAATAACACATCGTGCATATAAAGAATTTGCAATACCAATGGAATGCAATATCAAGGTAATGATTTCCTGCAAAACCACTGCATTTCAAGTACGTATATTCATTTATTGATTATATAATATATTAGTATTTTATATCTAGATCAGTATCTCAGTTGTCGCCTATTGCTATTTGGTAGCAATGAATAATAGAACTGCTTCATTTCTTCTAGTTTATCCTGTCTCTCTTCCTCCGATAACTCAGTATTTATGACCCTTGTGTAGATTTCTTGAATCTCAGTCCATCGTTGCAGGATATCATCATCTTTCTTTTTCTGTTTCCCTATATCGGCTTTGATTCTTTTGAGCGTCTTTATTGCGTTATCGTACTTTTTCTCTAAAGACGGGCGTTTTTTACTATGATTACTAATACCCTTACCACATTTTTTAAATAATCGATCAAATTCTTCGTTGGATACCTCATTAGTTCTGTTTTCATCTTGGTTGGTCAAATTAGGTGGTTGTTGAATCAGGGAGACGGCTATTTGAGTGTCAGTATAACTGATTTGTGATTCTGGAAGTTGAAACAAGCTCACAGTATCCGGATCATCTACTGTATACTCATTTTCTTCATTTTCTTCTCTGTTAGCAGGATTCAATGTTTCAATATTTATATTTTCTTGTGTATCATATGTTGGTACACTCGTCGGTGGTGGACTCATCGGTGGTATTTCCGGTTGGGAATAATCATCCATGATTGTGCCATCCTCCTCTTCAAATTCACCACTTTCCACATCTAAACTATCCATTCGCTCTATTAGATATTCATCATCGCCAATGACTGTATCATTTTTACCATTATAATTTAAAGGAACGTTGATATCCATATTTTCTTCCTCTTCTTCTTCTTCTTCTTGCACTAGTGCAATATTATTTCCATTCTTTCTTCTTACTCTTAAATATAAAAATAAATGTTTACACCAATCAATTGACCCTTGGAAACTTGGACAACTGCAGTAATGAATGTTTAAAGAATTTTTCTCTATTTTGTAGAAACACGAGCTTGTAAATGATTTAACTTCAATATTATTAGGTGATATCCTCACCATCAGATCAATATCACTAGCAGGGAGATTGTTAGCTTCGTTTTTCGCTAGCTTTTCTGCTTTATCAGCAACACGTTTATTCGGATTAATGTTGTATGCCATGTGTTGACCTCGCTGATGTGAGATAACCCTTTCCACTAAAATATAGATGATTCTATCCACGCGGTACTTTCGCCTACGGCTAAAGTAATATGTTTTTATGACACTGTGGAATGCTTCCACATAATTATTGGTTAATTCGTGGAACTTCGTCTGGCAATTCAACCAATACTTACCAGAAGAGTTAAATTTATAAAGGACATATTGAACAAACTGTGGATACATATGATACTTTTCTTGAATTTCTGCTAGTTTGGTATTAGCGTCTTCAAAGGTTTTCATCCTCTTTAATTCCATTAAGTCCACAAGAGCTATTTTTCTATTTGTAATTACATCGTCCATGCAGCTTCCTGTAGTTAAGTTGGATTGCAAAGACACTGCGTTTTGTGCAAGCTGCATTAAAAAGTTAGTATCAATTACTTCATTTTCAGGATTTTGTTGAGCGGTATGATCATTTTCGGATGATGTGACAGATAATTTAACACAAGAATTAACATTTTTTCTAAAAGTTCGAAGTAAATGCCATGTACAGTATGTTATGTCAGCATCATTAGTGTAATTATTATATCCCCTTTCTATTGCTTTTACCTCAGTCGGCAGGCAGTCTATAATGAACCTCTTAATTTTAATGTTATGATCAACAAATAGCTTTAGGAAAGCGGCCAATGGCTCGTGTGACTGCTTGTTAGTTATCAAAAATGCAATAGGCGTACCTTTTCCTGTTAAGGAGCTCTTAACAATAAAATTATAAACAAATATATCTTGGTCATTCGGACCATATCCCAACTTATGTGTAGCGTCCAAGAATACTGTCTCCGGGTCCCTCATATAGGATAATTGGGACTTAATTATAATACCAAAAAACCAGGTATCATTTTCGTCAATATACTCATTGTCGATACTCTCAGTATCAAAACCATTATCATTTATTTTCACCTTTTTAAAACTCGCAATGTTATTATTTTCGTTAAGTTCCTTTTCCCATAGTTTCATACTAGTGACAACATTGTCATCTAAATAAGCTATCTTTAGCTCACGTTTATTTTTGAAATAATTAAACATGCTATTTGTAATCTTATATTGGTCACTGAATACATCGTAATGATTCATAAAATCTGTATTTTTCAATCTCAATTTACAAGTTGACCAATCTACCTGATTATTAATCAATTTCCACAACCAATCTCTGGCAGATTTGGTTGGTTTCAAGGGGTTGAAAGCATGATTGTGTACCAAATCCCATTTGATTTCAAATTCCCCAGTTTTAAGTTCAGTGACTCTTATTTTATGTTGACAATTTGTTTTATTTGAAGTTTTGACATTTTTCCTTTTGTTTCGATTCGAATACTCACAATAAAGGTAATACCGCTCCTTGCTTTTACTATTCTTAGTATAATTTTGGAGACGTTCAACTTCTGTAATAAATGACTTTACTTCTTCTTCTGACTGTTTAAAAGTAATCCAAGTGTTGCCGTGTAACTCATTTGGCAATGTTGTGGGGTGGAAAAACTTTTGGAGTCTAAGGGATGGTTCAATAGTGGAATCAAACAAAATTGGACGAATCGATGTTACTCTTGAACCATTTTGGTCAAATAATTCCACATCATTGGTTTGCCATTCTTGAAGAAAAGGTTTGCTAGTGATTCTTTTAAAAAATTGTTGGTCGTTCTCTGGGTGTTTGACCAATTTTTCGTATTGTTCGTGCTTTGGTAATTCCTTCTGGATTTCATCCAATAGAAAAAAATTTCTTAGAAGTTGTGGAAAATTTTTTGAAACGCTCATATTTAAAATTTCGTTTCTGTTGTACTGTTGTAATTTGAAAGTAGTTTGATGTATACTGACGTGCCTTTCAACTGATGATATAATTTGTTGGACATTTGATGGTCGAAAAATTCGTTCAGGAACATATTCGTGTAAAATGCCCAATTTGATGCAACACGAATCTTTATGATCACGTTTTGTTTTTATGCTGTCCATCTACCGCTACCCGCGCATTTTTGACCATACGTATGGAAAAGTGATTTGGGAACTACAAAAATTTTTTTTGGTGCGAATTTTGTTAGTGCGCGATTTGGGAATTACAAGGAATTTTGGGAATTACAAATGGGAATTACAAAAATTTACCAGAACAAAAACTACCGGTTCTTAGGAGGTGTCAAGGGGTGTGTAGGTACTTTTCCTGTGTAGAAATTCAATGCACTTGGTTTGAGAGCAAGCAGAGCAGTGTGTGTAGAGATATGAGGAGAAATAGATTTTTTTGGGAATTACAAAAACATGGTCATTTGTATGGGAAAAACATGTCGCGCGACTTTTTTTGTAATTCCCAGAATGTCGTGTGCAGCTTTCAGAGTGGTTTTTGTAATTCCCGGATTTAAGGGAGGGCAAAAAACGGGATAAATCCGGGGCGAGAAAAAAGATTTGGCCTCGAGTTTACAGAAAATCTGAGAGAAAAGTTGCTTGAAGTTCAGGGTTGGGTTGAAATCTGTTAACAAAATTAAACAAAGAATCACTGAACAAGGAATAATAAAGATTAGAAGATGAAAGCAGAGAAGAAGAAAAGTAAAACAATTAACAAGAAGAGGCAATGGAAGTTTGGTTTTTAAAAGTTTCATGATTTCTACAAGTAAAAACGGGGAAAAGAGGAGAAGTTTATAAAAATAAAGAAAAAAATAAGAGCTGTTGCTTTACGATGGTGGGCATTAAAGGAGGACAATCTATAAGCAGATGTTAGTATTTGTTAGTACTTTTTAATGTCACACAACAACTCTTTTGCAACATGACGCGTAAAAAAAAAGGGTTCCGGATTTTTGTAGATCTGTAAACAACAAACAACTATGAGTGATACCGAGTTTGAGTATAACTTTGAAGGAGTGCAGAGGCTGAGCCAGGAGAGATGGGAAGGATAAAGTTGGGAGATAGCTAGCTAGGTCATTTAAGATAGGTTTTGAAGAATATTGTGTTTACATCGCTCTTTTTCACTGAGTTATTAGGGCGTCAGGTATTTGTTGAAAAGTGGCAGGAGAAACAACAAAGGGTTATAGTGCAAGGATCAAGGACTAGTTTCTTGATTGAGTAGTATGTGAACTATATAAACTGTACTACTTAAGTAGTCTCACGAGTAGCTATGTATGATAGAACGTGATATCACATATGACTATGGTACGTGTTATCATAGTAAGCTATTGGTGAGAGAATGTCTACTAGCTAACATATAGAGCTATGTAGAGCAGATCAGACGTGGGATTAGCAGAGCATTTCATTGATGTTGTAAGAATTTAGGTTTATTTTTACAAGAAAGTTGACCTAAAAAAGATCGATGGGTATTTTTTCTTCTGTGGGAAATCTCTTGAGGGTTTATTTAGACAGAAAACAATGTTTATTTAAGCTAGAACATTTTTTTCCGGATTAGGAAACGACTCTCCCGGTTGTCTAATTCGCGAGTCGACGAGCATTTACAGCTGGCAAAAAAAAAAAAAAAATGACAACAATCAACTAATACTCTTATTTTCTTTGTCACTTCACTATCACAGGCATGATAAAGCTACTACTGATATGAAAATGGAGAAACGGAATACATGAAACTTTGAAATAAAGCAGAACTGATATTAGCTAGGAATGCTGGATTCTGAAATGGTTTAGCAAGGATGGAACTTATTGGCAATGTTCAAACTCAAATCTAACATACGTATGGAAACGTGATTTGGGAACTACAAAATTTTTTTTTGGTGCGAATTTTGTTAGTGCGCGATTTGGGAATTACAAGGAATTTTGGGAATTACAAATGGGAATTACAAAGATTTACCAGAACAAAAAGTACCAGTTCTTAGGAGGTGTGGAGGTGTGTGTAGGTGGTTTTGGTGTGTAGAAATTCAATGCACCTGGTTTGAGAGTGATCGGAGCAGTGTGTGTAGAGATATGAACAGAAATAGATTTTTTTGGGAATTACAAAAACATGATCATTTGTATGGGAAAAACATGTCGCGCGACTTTTTTTGTAATTCCCAGAATGTCGTGTCTAGCTTTCAGAGTGGTTTTTGTAATTCCCGGATTTAAGGGAGGGCAAAAAAGGGGGATAAATCCCGGGCGAGAAAAAAGGTTTACCTCACGTGTCGAAACTTTACAGCTGGCAAAAAAAAGAATGAGAACAATCAACTAATACTCTTATCATCTTCATTAGCACTTCACTATCACAGGCATGATAAAGCTACTACTGATATAAAAATGGAGAAACAGAATATATGAAACTTGGAAATGAAGTAGAACTGATACTAGCTAGCAACACTGACTTCTAAAATGATTTAGCAAGGATAGAACTGTTATTAGCAATGGTCAACATCTAACACAATTGGCCTGATCTAAGCACACGTGGAGAGAAAGACAGTAATATTTGTTACTACAAGAAGTGTTACTATCAGAACATGATCAAGACAAGACAAGAAAAGAAGTTGTACTATTCATTGTTGAGAAAAAGATAGAATGTTTTTTTTTAAGGAAAGACAGTTTCAATGGCAATATTGCAGTGTTCAGAAACAGATTGGCAGAAGATTCGACATTTGAAACAAGCAGCTTCCGGGAAAAATAGACAAGACAATCAGGAGAGTAGTAATAAGTACTTGTTGCTTGTCTAGTTAAAATGTGAATATAAATCAAAATTGCAGACTCTGGAAATGTTTAGCTTCAAACTAATCTGGAATCTAACACAATTAGATTAATCAAAACACATGTGGAGGGAAAGACAGTCAAGTTTGTCGAGAAGTTTGCAGGAATCTAATGTGTTACTGCTTTCGTTTCAGAACATGGTCAAGACAAGACAAGAAAAGGAGTTGTGCTATTCATTGCTAAAAAATAGATAAAACGTTCTTTTTTAAGGAAGACACATTCAATTGATTCAATGGGTATATCTCAGTGTTCTGGAATATATTGGCAGAAGACTCGACAATTGAAGCAAACAACGTCCGGGAATAATAGACAAGACAATCACACAGGCATGAATTTGGTGCACTTGGTTAAATTCAATGGCTACATCTCACTTTTCTGGAATAGATTGATTGGCAGATGATTAGACAATTGGAAAAGACATCATTCAGCAAAAATAGACAAGACAATCACAGGCTTGAATTTGGTGTACTTGCTTAAATTCAATGGCTATATTTGAGTGTTCAGGAATAGATTGGCAGAATATTAGAAAATTGGAAAAGACATCATTCAGCAAAAATAGACAATCACACAGGAGAGTAGTAATAACTACTTGTTGCATCTACTTCAATTCTTTGGTTGAAATGTGAATCAAATTTGTCAGTTTGTTAAATCAACATCACAATTCATGGAGAAGTCGAGGAAACTGTTAAATTTGTCATAACTCGAAAATTGATAACACGATAAATGATTGATAGAGACGAATATGACAATGAAATTGGGAAGAGTGAAAGAGTAGGAAGTTACTGACAATAAGACACAATTACGAGCAGAACTAACGAAGCATAAATTGAAGTCTAGATTAACTGCTCTAACGCTATAAGGGATCTGCAACTGAAATATTATTGGTAACTGTCTAGTATCTGATTCTTCTGTGACTAGACAAACAATGGTATTCTGTCTGTTAACATAAAAAAGAGAAAATGAATTGGATTCTTCTGTGAATTGAAACAAACAACTATGATTTGTATATCTACATACGTATGGAAACGTGATTTGGGAACTACAAAATTTTTTTTTGGTGCGAATTTTGTTAGTGCGCGATTTGGGAATTACAAGGAATTTTGGGAATTACAAATGGGAATTACAAAAACTTACCAGAACAAAAAGTACCAGTTATTAGGAGGTGTGGAGGTGTGTGTAGGTGGTTTTGGTGTGTAGAAATTCAATGCACTTGGTTTGAGAGTGATCGGAGCAGTGTGTGTAGAGATATGAGGAGAAATAGATTTTTTTTGGGAATTACAAAAACATGGTCATTTGTATGGGAAAAACATGTCGCGCGACTTTTTTTGTAATTCCCAGAATGTCGTGTCTAGCTTTCAGAGTGGTTTTTGTAATTCCCGGATTTAAGGGAGGGCAAAAAAGGGGGATAAATCCCGGGCGAGAAAAAAGATTTGGCGTCAACTTGACAAAAAATCTGAGAGAAAAGTTACTTGAAGTTCAGGGTTGGGTTGAAATTTGTTAACAAAATTAAACAAAGAATCACTGAACAAGGAACAATGAAGATTAGAAGATGAAATCAGACTTGGAGATAGAAGTTATAGCAGAGAAGAAGAAAAGCAAAACAATTAACAAGAAGAGTCAATGGAACGTTGGTTTTTAAAAGTTTCATGATTTGTGCAAGTAAAGAGGGGGAGAAGAGGAGAAGTTTATAAAAATAAAAGTATTTGCTATGACCTGGGTTCCGGATTTTTGTAGATCTGTAAACAACAAACAACTATGAGTGATACCGAGTTTGAGTATAACTTTGAAGGAGTGCAGAGGCTGAGCCAAGAGAGATGGGAAGGTTAAAGTTTGGAGATAGCTATCTAGGTCAGTTAAGATGGGTTGTGTAGAATTTTGTGTGTGGTTCGCTCTTTTTTCACTGGGTTATTAGGGCGTCAGGAAACAAGGTGGCAGGAGAAATAGCAAAGGGGTATATTGCAAGGATCAACGACTAGTGTCTTGATTGAGTAGTATGTGAACTATATAAACTGTGCTACTTAAATAGTCTGACAAGCAGATATGTTTGATAGAACGTGATATCACATATGACTATGGTACGTGTTATCATAATAAGCTATTGGTGAGAGATCGTCTACTAGCTAACATGTAGAGTTATTTAGAGCTGATCAGAGGTGGGATTAGCAGAGTATTTCATTGATGTTGTAAGAATTTAGGTTCATTTTTACAAGAAAGTTGACGTAAAAAAGATCGATGGGTATTTTTTCTTCTGTGGGAAATCTCTTGAGGGTTTATTTAGACAGAAAACAATGTTTATTTAAGCTAGAACATTTTTTTCCGGATTAGGAAACGACTCTCCCGGTTGTCTAATTCGCGAGTCGACGAGCATTTACAGCTGGCAAAAAAAAAAAAAAAATGACAACAATCAACTAATACTCTTATTTTCTTTGTCACTTCACTATCACAGGCATGATAAAGCTACTACTGATATGAAAATGGAGAAACGGAATACATGAAACTTTGAAATAAAGCAGAACTGATATTAGCTAGGAATGCTGGATTCTGAAATGGTTTAGCAAGGATGGAACTTATTGGCAATGTTCAAACTCAAATCTAACACAATTGGCTTAATCTAAGATGGTCTGAAATTGCACATCTGGGGGGAGAGACAGTAATATTTGTTACTACAAGAAGTGTTACTATCAGAA